>NC_043989.1:20272666-20565166 GCF_902150065.1 Myripristis murdjan
GTACAAAGCCAAAATCTAAAAATTAAAACATAATAAAATGAAGTAAAATAATACACATAAAAATCATGAAATCGATAGTAAAAACATGACAGAATAAGTTTTCACTATAATTTTCACTACAATTTTCCAGAAATTGCTATGATACAAAAATGTATGAGATTTTTTAAACATTATGTATTAATCTCACCGCATTGAATCTGTATGTCAGTGTTCAAATATGACATCTAAACAATTTAATAATTAATACGCAAACTAAAATAGCTTTAAAATATCTTTTAACTTCAAATGGGGGTCTGCAGCTAAATGAAAGTCAACTTAGGGATCTGGAACAAAAAATATTAGAAAGCCCCTGTTGTAACAGTACAATTTAAAAGTACTTATTTTTAATAGACATAGTAATATTGTGTGTTCTTGTGGCAGTAGAAGCTGTCTCACACCTTGAATCCTGGAAGTCCATCCATGCCTCTCTCTCCTTTCTCTCCTGTACCCGGCTCACCCTATTTGAAGACACAAGCCAATGTATGAAAGATAAAGGATTTCAAATAATCTATATCTAAGACATGATCATTTGTGAATAAAATTCGTCTATACCTTTGCCCCCGGAGGACCCTGTGGTCCTGGATAGCCTGGCTCACCATCTTCTCCCTGTTATTTCACAACAATTAAACAAAATCAAAAACATCTGGGCACCTGCTACTCCTGTGGTACGCAGTGGATTTTGAAAGGAAATGAAATGACAAGGTGAACAATCCATCGAGAGTCTTACCGGCTTTCCAGGCAGGCCTTGCTGTCCCTGAGACGGATATAAACAAATACGTTTATATAAGGTCACCATAATTATCCAAAGAAAGGCAGATCATGAAAACTTACTTGAAACTATACTTGATGAGTGGCAATCTGATTGAACTCTGTGAGATGTGGATCTGTAAACTCTCTGGGACTTACCTCAATGCCGTCTCGACCTGGAAATCCCTGTAGAGAACACAGAGAGGAAATTATATCTGTGATATTGTGTCAGCATCACAATGTCAGATCAATGTCTATTGAAGATTATGCTTTAAATGACCACTAGATGTCAGTATTGAACAGGCGATGACCAGACTTTAGGCCATGTTTATCGAGCGCTCATTCAGCACAGGAGTACAGAGCTAAGATCCTTTTGCTGTCATTCAAATCCAGTCGAAAGAGATGACAATTGAGGCCCTGGTCAGGACTCATACTTCTCACAGCTTGATACACGAGGCTTGACTGTCCACTGAGGCCTCACTGCTGCCTGTGGACGGTGTACAGGATGGGCTCTGTGGTTGGTTCCTACTGACAATAGTAGACGACTGCGCTGTGTGCACGCTTGTGTGTGTTTGTGTTTGAGAGAGAAAGACATACAGACAAGTAATGGCAGTGTAATGGTGATCCACAAGCCACAGCCCCCCCATAAACAAACAGTCACAGACTATTCCTGTTTCTATTTTCTGGCATCTATCCATCAGCGATTTGGGTAATTTAGGTAAACAGATCTATTGTGTTTGTGTGTCGGTGTGTGTGTGCACGCATGCCAGGTGAATGTGTGCTTGCAGCAGCTAAACATCTGCTATGAAGTCATCCATGGCAAGGCTATAGGGGGATCTTGTGTAAGAGCACTCATTCTCTCTCTCTCTCTCTCTCTCTCTCTCTCTCTCTCTCACACACACACACACACACACACACACACAAACACAAAAACATCACATACACAATGAGCTATCTGTGTTTATTCGCTCGCTTAAGTACCCACTAATGCAATGTAATAATATTTTATAAATCTGAGGTTTCTCTTTCCTCTTTAGAGTAATATGCAGAAGCGACTTGGATCTTTCCCATCTGGTCTACTTCCTCTCGCTCTCTCCCAGCACACACACACACACACACACACACACACACACACACACACCGTCATCCTGATCTATTCTACTGCTATGAGGTGCTATTTTTATTCCATCCTCCATCAGTCCAGGACCATTTTAACTTCTTTTCTCAACCTTATTGCCTCCTCCTCACCTCTTGATCTTTTCTATACAGCAGTAGTGGGTTAGACAGTTATTGCAAATAATACTTAACAATGTTTTAAGTACCAGACAAAGGACAGTTTCCCTTGTCAAAAAGACATTAGTAAGTATCCAAAATTTATTTTCAACCACTTTATTGTGATTGTCTCTGGAAGAAAGGGGCAACCTATATCTATCTGCCTCTAATTCATACTGCTGGTGGAGAAAATAGCTCCCAAGGAAACCCTTCACCTCCATTATGCCGGATATCCATATCATTGTTTTTGGAAAGCGCTACTGATTTTTACTCATGTAAATTTTTGAGGGTTTGAGCTCCACAAAACGTGACCCATCCATCCCTACTGCACTGGGTTGAGACAGGGAAGACCATCGCAGACTGGAAACCTTGCCAAATCACACAGAGACTATCTTGGTGGATTTATTGCACTAGATGGAAAACAACTTTTTTTTGTATGTTGTGGTGTACTGTTCCTTTAAAAAAAAAAAAAAAAATGCAAATATTTGCAAATACTATTTATTCATGTCTGCTTCACACCTTTTCATCCACTCCATAGTCATACACTGATCATTCTGTTGCTTTTCACTTATTGGCAACTTTTGTTTCTCTCTCTCTCTCTCTCTCTCTCTCTCTCTCTCTCTCTGTCTCTCTCTCTCACACACACTCACACACACACACATACAGACACACACATATAACAGTCTGAGGACACCCATCGAGGCTGACAGGCCTGCTCACTCTCTCCGTCTCTGCTTTCCTTTTCTTACACTCCGACATCTGCCCACAACATGGAGTGGCTCCTAGCGCCACGCTGCTTTGTTTTTCTGTTTTGGGTTCTGCAGCCCCTTTAATCAGCCTGGAGAGTACATTTGAAATTTACTAGGTTAAAGGACGGGCCCCTCTCCTCGACCCAGCCTATTTCTCCTCTTCTACTGAGCCTTAGAAGCCTTTCTTTCTTTTGTCCTTTTCCGTCCTGAACAAGCTCTCATCTTGCCTTCTGACGCCAACATTTTTCACTTGAATCCCATTGCTGCACTTTGCCAGCTGAGGGTAACAGAATTCATTCTTTCACTTGGATAAACATAAATTACCTTCCCAACCCCTCTCCTCCCCCCTGCCTCTCTCTCCCCTCCTCTGACCACAGCTTTGGGCTGTCACTGCAGATGTACTAACCTCTGGAAAGGAGAAAGCTAATCTTGAGAAACACAAGCTGCCTGAGGCGAGGAGGCTCAGCTATTGTTCGGCAAGGCCGGCAAACTGCCCATGAACCCGCCGCGGTGCCATATCTGTTACAGGGGTGCACAGCGACACAGTCTCGGTAGGAGGGTGGGAGAATGGGGGCGTGTTGGAGCACTTTGTGGCTGTTTGTCTTACACAAAACAGACGAGGCCAGGAGTAAAGCTGCTATTCTGGGAGCTTTTAGGTAAGCCGCAGCTCACTGGCAAACCCAGTAGGATGAGAATATCTGGGTTCACTGTAATTTACTGTGTAGACCCTTTCCCCTTTAATGCACGAGTGTAAACGCACACACACACTAACACGTACACGCACACACACAATTTGCAATCTGTCACACCCGTGTGGTTGACCCTTCCAAGTCAGGATGGTTGAGGTAATCCAGCCATTGATGATTGAGGTGTTTTGACGGGCTGAAATTCTTTGTGGTGTAACTTTAGTTAGGGGGTGAGGAAAAAGAGGAGTGGAGAAGTGAGGAGGCACAGTGTGTGTGTGTGTGTGTGTGTGTGTGTGTGTTCATTATTTCATGTCATGGGTGTGTATTTGGTGCTCTGACAATGGCAACTGGAAACTTTGCAAAATCACACAGAAAGTATCTGGATGGATAGATTACACAAGAGGGTTTGGACATTTTTTTTTTTTAAAGCAAACCTTTGTAAACAAATATTTGGCAGACACAGAGGTAGGCACAGTGTGTGTGTGTGTGTGTGTGTGTGTGTGTGTGTTCGTTATTTCATGTCGTGGATGTGTATTTGGTGCTATGACACACAAAGCATGTCTCTTACCGTCTCTCCAGCAGGGCCACGGGGGCCGTCCTTGCCAGTGTTCCCAGGGGGGCCTCGGGGCCCGGGGGAACCTGGGGGGCCAGGAGGACCTGGGGGTCCGGCCTGGCCCTGGTCACCCTGATGGATAAAACAGAAGGATGAGGAAGGAAAAGATTAGAAAAAAACAATTTCGCTGATTTCTTATCCTCAGCTAAGCAAAGCATCTCTTCTCAACAGTTAAGTCATGGCTGGATACACACCATGCTGATAACGCTCACACACACACACACACTGATAAATGTTTGGGAGCAACGCCCATTTTGGATGATCTGTTTTGCTTTGTGGTTCTTGAAAAAAAAAAAAAACTCACATGAAAGAAACTTCCGTCATCTGAATTACATCTAACAAGAGAAATGTCTCTTTTCTTCTGTGCGATTTATCTGCAGCTCGCTGAGATGATCTCTGCCCTCATGTATACCCTAAACAAAAACCACTAACACCCTAAATGTTTTGCTGAAGTGGCTGAGAGACCAATGTTGTCTCTAGACACATGATGGCACTTCCTTTGCGCTCTCTCATCTCTAGACATGTGGTGTGACTCTGGGTTGCTTTGTTGTGGCAAGCTGGTAGAGCAGAGCCTTTCATGCAAATGATGTTACCAAGGCCTTCAGATAGCAGAGCAAAACTTCCTTGCACTGATAATTATTATGGCTCTGGAGGATTCAAGCTTGAGCGAAAAAAAAAAAAAAAAAAAAAAAAAGAACCCTCACCAACAAAGCTCCTCTATTCTTATTATAATGAGAAGCACACATTCCTGGAGCCTCACTGAAATGTGTGCGGTTTTATCCAACAAGATGTTTTCCTAATTTTTTTCACATTGCAGAATTTTAAAAAATAAACAGTTTCATTCAATCAATCATTTGAATAAAATTAGACTGTCCAACATACACACAGAAAATGGGAAAAACGATCAGACACAAAATTGCTTTTAAGTAGTGGGAAAGGTGAAAAAAACAGGAGACAGGAGATAGAAAGGGAGCAAGGAAACAGCGAAGCGATAGAACTTGAATAAGTGAGGCTGGTTAAAGTGTTAAAAAGTGCACACATGCCTTAGTTGTGGTCTACCTTCAGAAAACGTCTCTGAAAGCTGTTGGACTGGTCGCCAGAGAGAAAGCCATGGTCGTAGCGAGGAAAGACCATCTGAAGTGGGTTGAGGAGCAGCGAGGATGAAAGGTAGAGAGCGGAGAAGGAAACAGCAGGGAGAGAAAGAGAGAGGAGTATGATGGAGGACAGGGGAAAAATCAGAAATCAGAAATGCTTTGTTTAGTCAGGGAAAGATTTCACTGAAAGGCAAGTTTGTGGAGGAGAGAGGGAGGCAGAAAACAGTGCAGCTTGTGGGAAGAACAGAGATGAGACCCCGGCCGCCCCAGCAGCTGGAGGTAAAACGAGACAGATCAAGACGCCCGTAAAACAGATCTATGATCCACAGTTTTCTCGTCTTCCCTCAGGACACAAGATTCAAATGTCTGAATGCTTGGATCCTAGATCTGCCGTCCGGGCTGCAGGGACAGCGACAGATTGGCAGCCTGGCAGAAACGGGTGCCCGCGGCGAGGTAAAAGGTACGGTGGGCAAGGAGGGACAAACCTTGACAGTGAGAATCTGATTACTGTGTAGACCTGCATATGGGTTGTAGTTGGGAGGACCCTGAAGGGAGCACGGGAGACAGAAAATTATATAAAAAAAAAAACAAAACAGGAGGTGACAAAGGAAAAAGGTGAATAAGCTGTGGTTGGAGCAGCATCATACTGTCACTGGTAAGAGCTTAAAGCAGAAAACAACTGAATTTATTAAGCAGCATAGAAACACATTTGCACATTTAACATTTTTATTATGTATACAACGGCTAATGTAGGAGTACTACCGCTCCACCTGGGTCAAATAATTGTGTAATTTGCTGGAAAATCAGAAAATTCAAGTAGAAATAAGGCGTGGCTTCACCACAGGGATGTGTGCATACAGGTGTGCTGCATACTTTTTAAAATCTCATGTACAGCACATTGAATTGCCTTGTTTTTGACACGTATTATTATTATTATTATTATTATTGTTGTTGTTATTACTGCTACTAATAGTACTACTGCTTCTACTACTACAACACACCACCGTATTTGTAGGAACAACAATATACCAAATTACCTTGTTATAACATGAAGTATTTCTCATTACCACAAGATAACTTATCTCATTATGACATAAAACTCTTTAATGCATAAAAAGAACAGAATTGAGAATGGCTCGTTTCCGTGATATGATCAACTTGCATTCAATGCCTGGCTCAAGCGTATGCCGTCATCGTGTTTTGGACTGAGACCAACTTATCCAGTGTTCCCATGTAACAGTAAAAGCTGCGATGCTGTAATGAGAAATCTTTAATGTTTTAATGAAATAATTTGGTAATGAGAAATGTGTCTTGGTATAACGAGATAAGTTGGTATGCTGTAATAATGAGAGAAGATGTCATAGCATGAAAATACCTTGTTAAAAGATTAAAAAAACATCACATTGAGATCACATTATTGTATTTATGAAAAATACAATAATAGGGAAAGATTGTTAAATGACAAGTGGGGCTCAGTAACTGTCCTGTTTGCTCTGTTTCCCAAATGATTTGCCCCAGATCTTTCATTCATACATGTGTAAATAATTGTGCGTGTGTGTTCCATGCAATGTCTTCCCATCTCTCCCTCTGCAGCAAAACCAAACAGGGGAGGCTTGGCTTTTTCCAGCCAACAGACAGTAACTGTGATGACTGCCTGTTGAGCGGAAAGGAACAGAGTTAGTCTGCTGCCAGAGAGCTCGGAGCGTAGTCCCGATTCTCTGGTTGAGTTCCCTCCAAAAACACATGGGATGGGGGTGAAAGAGAGAGAAGGAAGGAAGGAGAGGGAGAGAGAGATGCTAGTCTGTCCGTGAGGTTTCTGTTAACAGGCTGTGGTGAGAGCTGGATCGCTGAGGTTTCCCGACACCACAGACCCCTCCTCCTCCTCTCTTTGCCGATATATTTCGCTCTCCCCTCTGTCACATTCACTCATTCACACTGTTCCCACCATGAAGACCTCCAAATACATATGCTCTTTAAAACGTTTCTCATACCAGTATAGACTGTTTTCACACGGGTCTTCCCCTATGCTTCATCCTCATCAGACCGTAGGCCGATACAAACAGCCATTCAACCTCAGAGTCCCGTCTAACCATGGCCTCTTTGTCACCGTGCTGGGGGAGGCACAAGGAGGGACTGCCTGGGGGATGAAACCTCCATCATCATGGCTTGTCTTTCAGCATAGCCACCAGATGAACCCAAAAACACAGCGAGAAGCTCCTCTGTTTGGACTTTTATGGCAAAAATGGCTCCTATCTATCAAAGGTGTTTTGGAGAAAAGCCTGGCGATGCAACACATGACCACATGAACCTTTTATCTTTGGGTGGCAAGCCGGCTTCACACTGGCTCTGGACCTGATTGTGCTTTAATGCCCCTGCCATCCTGTGTTTGTGCTGTGATCCGTCCCGGGACCATCCCGGCTCTGACGCAGCCGCTGAGCATGATGGATTGACAGGAAGTCCCGGGTTGACAGAGATGTATGACCACTTCCTGTTTTCAAATGCATTCTCTTGTCCTCTCAGAGTTCAGAGGTGCAACAGGCTACGGGGTAACACTTTATTAAAACTATCATTAATAAAAGGTAAATTGCTAATAGTTATTTCCCAATTAATAAACAATGAAATGTTTATTAATAATGTTTACTTATTACACAGTAGATTATTTATAAACAGTTTTTTGCACACATTCGATTTTTATCCACTTTATTTAGGCATTTGTTAATGATCACCTCTTGATTTGTAAACCTATTAGAAATCATTTGTTAAACATTTACAATCATCACATAGATAGGTGGACCAGATATTCTATTACAATTTGATAATGGGTAATAATTGGTTTGTAAACTGCCTTTAAACATTGTTTTGATGGGTATTATGAAGTTACAACTGATGATTATAATATCTTCTTAAATAGTTAACAAACCGTCTACTTTGTAAATCATCTCTAAACACTGTTTGGATGGCTAATATGAAGTTGCAACTGCTGCTTATAGTAATTATTTAACAAATATAGCCACAAGCAGTGATTCTGGGTTTCAAGTTGACGCAGACTGTAAGAAGTTAGAAGCTTCAGCACCTCAATTAAAAATATCCAACTTTATAAAGGCTATCCAAATAATATTTAAAGATGCACTACTCAGTATTTATTAACTATTTACAAAGTATTATTAACATCTGTGGCAATTTTAATAACCATCCAAATTATGTTTATACATGATTTAGAAACCACTTATTAGCGTTATAGTGTTCTATGTAATGTTTGTAGATGTTTGACAAATGATTTCTTAAATGTTTACGAAATCAATTGGTAATCATTAACAAATGCTTAATATGCTATATATAAAATATTATAAAGTGTGAAACAACAAACTGTTAATAAGTAGTTTACTATGTAATAAAATCATTAATTAGCATTTCATTGTTAACTGTTAGTAATTATTAACTAATGATTAATTAGCTATTAATTTACCATTTATTAATGATGGTTATTATAAAGTGCTACCCATTCATCTGTTCTGCCTCACTGCTGCACCTTACAGCTAGATTAGTGATTGGTGGACATGTGGAGCTTGAAGTGGTACATGTAAGAAATGAAGAATTATGATATCCTGCTACTTATTTTAAACATACAGAGACAACGGAGCCTTTTGATTCACTAACCTATCTTGCCATACATATCAACACAAAGCTCTTGAGCCAAGCCTCACTTACAACTACAGCACGGCTTCAGGAGCAGTTAGGTTTGTTTTGAACCCAGTGTTTCTAAGCAATACTCTGAAGTTTTCTAGCCGCAGACTTATCCAAGGACATCAAAGCTCCAGGCGCCTTGTCCAAGTACAATATTTACCATTTGGAAGAAAAAGCTAATACGGCATGCCAAAAAGATTTAATTCTTACACAAACTATTACCTCAAAATCTAGAAGGATAGGCTGGGAAACCGAATGGCTTACGCCTTGATAGGAATCAGGAATTCCTCTAATGTTTCTGAACCGCATCATAAATATTGTTCCGCTGAGCAGCCCTGTCAAATTTACACTCCATTTGTCCTCCGCTAACATAAAATATCTATTCACTGTCACTCCAGGAGTCTCGCACACAAGGTTATGCCAACACCATGGGCTACATCTAAAAGACGAATCACTACACACTTAGGAATTCATGATTCCAAATCTAGGCAACTGGAAGATATCGCCCCCTAAATTTTAACATAACAAGACTTACTTAACAATAATAATAATAATAGTACCAGTGATGAAGACATTGCCTCAGTTGTTCACAGCCATTTTAAATCAGACATCGTAAGTCTTGACCTGAGTTTACCTTCTTAATGCAATAAAACAGGAAACACATTCAGAAAGCATAGGGGACATGACTTCTTCAAAGAATCCTAAATGTTTACCATGCAAGGCACAGGGGGCTTATTTTCAAACCACACTGAATAAAGCGGGAGATAATTACATAGATCTCGGAGTGGGTGGAATGATATCACATGAAAAGACAACAATGACAACATAGACCAGATGCAGAGCGAGGTTACCCCGTGATGTTTAAAGACCCGGCTCGGTCGAGACTGGATGGCAGCTTTGGCGTCCGGCCGCGACCGTTGGGTTTTGATGGTGAGGTTTAAGTATTTCCATCATACTTTAATATCATCGTTTTTCATCTCTGGCTCTGGAGATGTGGGCAACTCAAACCTCATCATAGGGGGAAGACAGTGTTGTTGCAGCAGTTGCTGGGGTAGCCGCGCAGGGGAAACACACTTTTCTTTTGAATGATTTAAAAGACTTGCTGCGGGTGTTGATGTCATGTGGACAGACAAAATGAGCAAAAAGCTAGCGATCAGTTTGTATTCATGTGTTTGTCTGCCTGCATGCGTGCATTGCTCATTGGTGTGATAACAAAGAGATGATGACTAGCTGTTCCTCAGATGTTGCAAGTTTTCAAAAAAATGACAAGTTCTCTCTCCCTTGAATTTAACTTCCAGTTTGTGGTGGATTATTACTCTATGAGACAGCAAGAGTGGGGAGGATGGAGACAGAGGCAGAGGAACTGGAAGTCAGTTAACATTTAGGTCTTTCTATACAAAACACAAAGAGGAATGCAATGATTTTTTGTTCTTATTTTTCTTTCTGCCTTAACTGATTTGAGTTTTTCACAGATTATGAGGAAAATGCATCCCTTGAATTGACACAATAGATAGTCAAGTGCCTCAAACCATGACAAGGACTTAAAAGTAGGAAGTAGGTCTTCTATTTTCAATGCCTTAAAAAGATAAGATTTGCTCTATGAGGTTCTAAGGATAATTTATCAGTGTCTGGTAATGTTTCATGACATATCTGCTCGACCAGTGGAGAAAATGTTGTCGCTTGTTTGCAACATCTGCGATAGACACTGTTGAATCTGTGCCACACAGTCACACGCACACACTTAAAAGGTATTGGCTTGTACTCTCTCATTGTTTTCTTGTTTGTAGAAAAAAAAAGACAAACCTTTTCAGTGTACTATGAAACTGTATAAAATGTATAAGGAGTAAAAATGGACAAAAGGAGCAGCAGTTCAAATCCAGACTTGATGTTTGAGAGTGTGCTGGGAACATAAACAACACTTAAATGGCAAAATCTTTTTGGCGCTAGTGTCTCCCAAAATGTGTACCCTACAAGCAAAAAGGATTTGTTTCACCTGAGATGAAGACAGAAACCATGACTTACCCTTGGCCCAATGTCTCCCTGGTCACCCTGGGAGGAAAAACAGGAAAATAACAATTGTCAGCTGTTATTACCACTGTGTGTTTACATTAGACCACCACAGAAATATCACCGCCGCTGAATGACTGTGACTGATGGCGCTAAAAATGAACGGCTGGATATGGGGAAGGAAGTGACAAAAAGGTCAGGTGTACCCAAACTAGATGGTGAAGCAAATGCACCTAAGAGGCAGCTCAGGATGTACACATTCACTGGACGAATCATTCGATAGGCCGCAAACCAGAATCATCTGACGGGACGGGAGCGCACGTGCTGGGACTTGCTGTTTCTCTGATGAGGATTTGGAGTCCGTGCTCTCATCACAGGCTACTACCATGATTACATGAGAGGAGCCAATTTTCCAAACCTCAGCATCATCCGTCATTTCCAATCCCCACTAATCAGACGGAATCCTATTCTGACAGATGCTGTTTACTGCAGTTGCGTTGTTCTTGCGGTCACGCTTATCTGGATCATTCTCGCTCCAGTGCAAAAACGCACACACACACACACACAAGCAGTTCCTCGTCGGTGCTTATACAAATGACCACACGCACAAGCTCTTGCTTTGCCAGCTTTGGCAGCTCTTGAGGTCGTGAACATCGTGGGCCGGGCAGAGGTTCAGAGAGTGGGGGGGCGGTGGGGACATCTGGCTATCATCGAGTGCCGCTGAAGGCCTGCAAACCTCCTTAATGCCTTGACGTGAGAGCGTGTGGAGACATATGAGCTCTTACATAGTTACATGTAATCTATGGCTTGTTTGATGGGGGGCTGTGTGAAAACATGCATGTGGGAGGGCCATGGAGGGAACACCTGCGAGACACTGTGTGTGTGTCTGAATTTTCTTCTTCCTGTAGCTGTCTGTATGTAAATCAATGTGAAAAATGCATCCATAACGGTGCATGGGTCTATCTGCTGCTGAAGGGTCAAGCATACCTTATCTCCCTTGGGTCCCGCTGGTCCCTGTTGGAGGGAGAACATAATGGGAGTCAGTTGGCGAAGATAAATCAGTTATCATATGAGCAGCATACATCACAGAACAATACATCTTGCGCTGGCCTGCAGTAGGGAGCATTAAATCAAATTGCATGAGTGCACGGCAATGATAATGCAGTCATGCCATTGAGGCCTCGCAGTCATAAGAGTTTATTCTGAACATATTTCATGATAAGCAGAGATGACCTGCGCTTGTCACGAGTGAGCGCCAATTCGGCAAGACGCCTCAAGAAGCCCCTTTCAAGATTTCTCTGAACTGGATAAAAACTGTTGCCGAGAGATAAAACTGAAAAGGGCAAGATGTTCCTTTGTTCCTCCATCCATCTTTCCTCTCACAGGGGGGGGGATTCCAGCATGTAATGGATACAGATGCAGACAAACAGCCGCGAGATGTGTGTTCGAGATGTGTGTTTGAGCGCGGCTGGACAGTTTGACACTGGCTTATGAACACCAGACCTCCAGATGAGCTAATCCCCTGTCAGTCGGTTTGCAGTGCACCCTCGTCCATGTTTCTCTCTGTCCGTCTCTGTCTGTCTTTCTGTCCTCTGCTGACAAGTGGCATGGCTAGGGACCCAAAACCTGGCTCCGACCACAAACCGCAAGCTCACCGCAGGTCCACTGTTACTTCAACAGAAAGAGCTAGAGAGAGGGGAATACAGGGAAAAATGCCGGTAACCATCTCTGATCTCACCCGTTTGGCTCTCTCTGAAGACGAGTGAAACTTTGGCTATTACCGGCCTATCACCTCTAACACTCTGCCTTTCATTTTCATACCTCTTTATTCTGTGATCGCCCATTCTGCACCTCGTTCCGTACTTCACACACTCCTCCTCACATGCTCCTATTTCACTTCCACTGCCTCTATTACTTTCATGCTATCTGCCTCAAAGCCTCCAGCTCTAATTCGTTCCCCCCTTTTCAGTTTCTTTTCTCCCCCAGCAGAGTTTTGTCTCGAGCCGAGCTCTAATTGTGTTCAGGAGTCGGGGGCTGAAGAGAAAAGGCAGTTTTGTTAATGTGACTGGCCACATGTTGACAGGCAGAAGCTTATCTCCTGCGCTTTTTTCCCTTTTCCTTCAGTTAAGGATGGGAAATAGAAAGATAAAAAAAAAAAAAACAGAGGACAGTAGAAAGGTTTGATTCACGCTCTATGTTCTCCCAACCGTACCAGTGTAATTATGGTTTGGGATTTTTCATCAGATTGCATATAATTACTTTTTTTCATTACATTTTTTTTAGTTTCTATTTTTCATTATCTCCTTCATATTGAACATTGTTATTGTTGTTGTTGTCTTTATTATTATTATTGCAAATCTTTTTACTTTGCTCTTTTTTCTTTTATACTTAGGCTACAGCTCTTTAGTGTCTCCTGGCTCCCCATGACCTCTAAACTAATCTGTCTATCACCTTCTTATCTTCCCACAGTCTCTATCTACATCCACATCGTTTTCACCTCTCCACCAGCCCCTCCCTCCCCGCACTTCCAGGAGGTGTCTGTCAGTCAGGCCGGTCATAAGTCACACCTGGTCGAGTTTTACGGCAGAGCCTCGGCGACGGGGAGAGCTCTCTCTTAAAGGACGGGCCCAGCTTGAGGTCTTCTTTAGCAGGAAACAACAGATTAATGGTGTTTGGAGGAAGTGCTATTCAAACAGCTCTCAATGCTGAGAGCGGTTTACGTTTTGGGGGATGAGTAGTCCCACTCTTGGCGGACAAAACCACAAGAGAGAAAGGTTTTTTTTTTTTTGGTGGGGGGCTATAATGACTTTTTAAAGAGCCTCTGCTGACAGTTATCAACCTTTTTTCTCTCCCTGACTTTCCCCCACTGTCTGCTGTGTGACCCATTCTCTCCACTTTCGCCTGTTTCCTCCCACTGTCCCTCTCCTGCTCATTTCGCCTTTCTCCACACTGAGCCTGGGCATGTGCTGGGCGGTCTGCGGTGGGGCTTTGGGGACAGGCTGATAGATGGGGCTCAGAGGTGAAGCGCTAAGGGGATTTGATCGCTCCGTCCTCAGCCACAGTTGAGCCCTGACTCGCTGGAACGATTTAGAAGTGGAACGGCAACACGATGGCTACCGTGGACTTCCTGCTCCCTCAGGTTGGCCCATCGGGAACAGTAAAAAATGATTGATGAGGTATAGCAATCCATCACCTGTCTCGCAGGTCAAACACTCACCTGAGATCACAGTTAGAAAACGCTGTAGTTATTTCAGCGTAAATGATGTGTGTGTACTTTTATAAAGCAGCAAAAACAGCAGAGGAAGACAGGTGTGTGGCAGCGTACCTGGCTTCCCTTGGGGCCCGGTAAACCCTGAGAGGAGATAAGAGTTCAAAATGAAACAAAACGAGTCAATCACATGCCGCACATTTTACACATTTACTGATGGGAGTACTCACTGGTTTGCCATCCAAGCCAAGTGGACCCTGTTGGAAGGCAGAAAAAGAGAAAGGATGAAAAGGCTAAGTCATTCATTCATGTCAGCAGCAAAGAGATATCAATAAGGAGTGTAAAAAAAAAAAATCTACTGTAATGTCTGCTATGAATAATTCTAATTAAAGCACTGTGAAGACCGAATTTGTTTTAGTTCATTGAAAGAATGATCTCACCCCTCTCATTCAACATCATAAAGTGATTAGCCTTTCATACGGTTTGTATCTTGTCTCACACAGAGCAGCATGAATGATCTGAACTTGGGAGGTGGGGTGGAGTGGGGGAGGGGATAAGGGGGTAACTTGCTTTAGCCAAGAAAAATTTATAGAGTGGGGATAATGAAAATAGTGCTTGTAAACAACAGAGAGAAACAACTACAATTAGTGAAGGGTTAGGATAAACAAAGTCTGTTCCCATCAGCAAGCAAAGAGCTGGGAATGGAAGAGGAGAAGGGAAGCATTTGATATTTACTACTTTATCCTGCCCCCTTTTAGTTGCACGTGCACACGTAAGACTGAGATGTTGAGACGTTCCCAGGTGGTTGTGGTTTATAATTATTCTGAGATTTAGAGTGTACTGTCCAGGATTTTATGCTGTGAGTGGATCTGGTCCATCTGCATTAATCTGACACACAACTCTGTTTCAGCTGTGTGTGTGGCGGTGGTGAGAGAAGACAAAGTGTCACCGAGTGAGTATTAATCCTCTGTCCAGTCTCACCCAAGTGCTGAAACAGCAGTTGGAGCTGTCCACTTTGTTTGCCTACCATGCAAACAACCCCCGCCATCACCGACCCTCCTCTAAAAAGCAACACTCAAAGCACAAACCTTCAGATCCATACTCAGGCTATCTTAAACATAAAGGGACGGAGAAGCCTTCGAAGCAAACTTTCCCAAAACACTTAAACGTGATACATGTGGCAGGGACAAATGTTGACGCCCATACTTCATGTTAAGATAACAGTTTTTACAGAGTCCCTTGAGTTGTGGAAAAGTTGAGGAGCCATGTGTTGCTCAACCCCTCACACACACACCCCTTGCTAGCCAGTATTCACACTCTTCATCTCTGGGCCTGAGCAGCTTACAGTGGGAAAAGTTAGTTAGTCCCTGCTTTACCAGCCCCAGAGGCCGTGATCTGGCATGAGGTCCTGCTACTGTGTCATCGCTCCCGGCTCTGATGGATGGACAGCAGAGACACGAGGAGGAGGTGGCGGAGGGTGAAGTGAAAAAGATACTTTGGAGTGGCTCCCATTATGAGTCAATGTGACCGCGTGCCGTCTGGTGGATGACTCCCTTCGGTCTCGTAATGGGACAGCGAGGCTGTAACTCTCCCCCATTCAAACACACAGGCGGCTAATGGGTATAAAACAGAGCTATAAGAAAGCCAGAGAAAAGCCTTTGAGGCTCATGATGTCTACTTTATTACACGCCCCTTGCAGATTCATCAGCAGCTGGCTGGTACGGGCACAGAGCAGATGACTGGAACCCAATGGAGGGCAGGGATTTTAACATCACCGTCCAACGTGAGACGATACAGCCGACCGTCACTTTCAATAGCGATGCAAAGGTGAAGAGTGTGTGATGTGTATTTATGGTGCACTCACGCTTCAGGAGAGCGTGGAAATATTTCCTCGACTTGGGCACTTAAGCCAAACTTACAGGACAGGCTGGAGTTTCATCACTCTATTAAACACGCCACACTGTGTGTATCCATGGGCGAGAATGTGTGTAAGGAGCTGCATGTGTCTCAGTATGCAAATGCTTGAGTGAGCTTTTCTGGGTGTCTGTGCTCCTGTCTGCGTCAGTGTGTGTGTGTGTTCGGGGGGTGATATCTGTGCATCTGGGAGCGTTTAACGGGGCCTGGCTCCCCGAAGACTCGTCAGGATGAGTAGGCGAGGTGCACACAGTGAGGTCATCGGCTGCAGACTCTGAAGAAGACCAACAACAGACTGATTTATGGCTGCTAACAAGCCGCACGGTGGCCTGTGAACTGTATGTATTACGGGGGTGCGTCTTTCTTTTTATGGGTGTGTGTGTCTCTGCGTTTTCGCGTCTGCCTGGGAGAGGGAGTTTACTCTCGACAATAAAACTCTGTATCTAATATATGACAGCTGACAGCTTCCATACAGTAGTATTGTATGTGCCCTGTGTGACCTTACATCACTGATATCCAGAGCGGAAAAGAAGAAGAGCCCCTGACGAATATACCATGAGCAATAATTCAAGTGGCAACCCAAGAGTCAAGGAATTTCTTGAAGTAGATATGACTGGTAAGAAGATAATACTAACTTCAATGGCAGGGGTGGTCAAAGGTGACTCATAATGGAATCAGTGGAGAAAAAAAACGGCCAAGCAGGGACTATAATATACCAAGAATAGGGAACATAGGAGCCAAGGGAATGGGAGTTTGATGTGTGGCCCTTAATAAGTTCTGTGCATTTCGCTCTATGCAGCTCCACTGTTGTGCCTCCTGTGTGGTACGAACCTACACAACAGAGTGCAAGGCAAGACAAAAAAAAGAGCTGGAATTCAAATAAAAATAGCACAGAGTGAAGAAAAGGCACTGCATCTCACTGCCAAAATCTCTTGATCTCATACCGCAAACGGAACAGGCTGCAGTCGAGTAAGAAAAGAGCCTGGAAGGAGGAAGGATTGAGGAACACAGCAGAGGAAAAAAAAAAAAAAAAAGGGTTAGATTAATGTATGAAAAAGTGAGAAAATAAGCCTTCAGATTACCACTGAAACCTCAAGTGAATGTGGGGGAAAATGAAATAATGCCTTTTTATGTTTGTGGCTCCTCGAGTGTATTTCAAGTCTCTTTCGCCATCTTGTCTCGTTCTGTCCCTCAGCAGATAGTTATCACAAAAGAGTTCTGGGAATAGACGACGCATTCCCACCAATTAGATGGCTTTTAAACACATTTATGGAAAATAACATGGCCAGTTGGTGGGCTTATGCCTCTGTCAATATGTTTGTGTATGAGTGTGTGTATGCATGTGTGTGTGTGCCTCCTAATCTCAGTAAAGCTGGGAGAAGAGGGTCTTTACTGTGTCTTTATAGCACTCCCTATTGCGCTGCCTCATAATTATCCAGTGGGGTGTAATTGTGGAGGATGGACTGTGTGACGTCAAAAGTTAAGGTAAGAGAGAAGAGTATGAGTTATTTTCTCTGTGGTTTAAACAGTTTATCAGTAAATCAGTTTAAGAGTCTTTCCCTATCTTTGCAACACTTTCACTTCTCTTTTGATAGACTTTTTCTTCTCTCAGTGCCCCTCCTCCATTACATCTTCCTCAGCGCAGAGGATCAGCTGCATCTAACTCCTGAGCCCACCTCTCCTCCTTCAACCCTCTTCCTTCCTTCTATCCCTCCTCCTCTCATATTGCCGCAGGGGGAGACCTTTTATTGGCCTGGTTTATGTCTGCATTACATAGGAATAATTTGTGATACATAACATTTGCTTCTTTGCATAAACAAAACAAAACGAGAAAGAAAAAACATGGTCGGGCCCGTTGCTTTGATAGGGGCGGCATCTATAACCGAAGAGCACAATAAAGCATACCAGAACGCTGTGTGTTTGGGACATAAAATTACTGACATGTTGCCGGGTGACTGTCTGGCTTCAATCTGCACTCAGTGGCCTGGAAAGCTGAACAATGAAGGCCTTGGCCTGTTTCTGCTGAGCAAGGTCCGCTGTCTGTCACAGACTGGCACTCGTATATAAACACACCAGCGGCTGGGCATGGCGGTGACACAGAAATGCGCACAGAAATGAGAACGAGTATGTGTGTGTGGGTGTGTGTTTACTCCTCTGCACTGTTCTGTCCATCTTTGATTGTTTGACAGCGGAAAAAGGCTCGTTTCTGAAACTCGACCCCCTCGGCTATGATTTATGAGAGCAGGAAGTGACAAGGATTATACGAGGAGCAAAAACATACATGAGCATGCAGCACCACTCTCACACACACATGTGCAGGCTTATCACTGTTATGTTAGAGATACACACACACACACAGTGTCATTAACTCTGTTTATCGTGTTACTAATGCTTCACAGCAACTGCATGCGTTAACCCGATGAACTTAATGCCTGCAAGATGTGCACAGCACCTGCATAACGTGCAGCGCATATACACACACGCTTGCAAACAGACACGCAGCTTACTGTAGCATGCAAGACCATCAATAAACTGAGATCATACATCAGGTCAGCCACTTCAAGGAACACTTCACCCAATAAAAGAAGAGAAAAGAAGATATTGTCCCACTTACCCCTTGTGCAATATATTCATCCAGATATTTTATGCATGATTTGGTGATGTTTCCTGTCTGCTGTGACCTGCCCTGACTCCCTGCACCCCAACACACTGAGGCTGGGGCTCAAACTGTCAAAAACGTGCATGTGAAACACTCATCAGCAACAGCTCTTTACAAAAAACAGTGATATGGGGGCCTGGCAAAATCCCTACCCAAATTTGTGGTGGATAGAGACAGGGAAGATCACAACAGACTGGAAACCTTGCTGCATCACACAGACACTATATCTGGGTGGACAGGGGTAAGAGGGAAAATATCTTTTTGTGTTTGTGTGTGTGCGTGTGTGTTTGAGGTGTGTTCATGCAGCTGCACATTTGTTAAGACCCCTGGCCGGCTGCTCAGGGCTGACGATTGGCCAAAGCTTCTGATTCAAGCCAGAGAAACATGTTATGGACGAGAGGAGGCAAGAAATAAAGTCATGCGCTGGAAAAGGATATAGCTATTTGTTTGCACAATGAAAGGAAGAGGGAATGAAGTCTTGCTGGCAAAAGTCGCTGGCAGAACGGAGTCAGCACCACGGCGCTTTCCGGAAACTGCCTTGACTCATTTGTGCTGATGCGCGCATGCCCTCTCCATATGACGGGATCATCTGAACTGGTTCACAGCGAGGTGGGCGAGAACTTACTGACGTGACTACACATGCAAGTGTATGCAAGATCATAAACACACATACACACACACACATGCACACACGCCTACCACTTCCACACTTCTGGCCTTTGTTACAACGCTGTACATAAAAGATGGGTGGTTCGGACGGAGTTCACACATGTACACACATACACACACATGCACACACGGGCCTATCCAGCAGAAAGAGCGCCCCATCTTAATCCCCAACCTTGGAAACCTGATCATCTCCATTGCTGCTAAATGAACTGGTGTGCTTTCTATGTTAATGGCCAGTAAGATTAATCTGCTGTTGTTACTGTAACTCTATACACACATCTTTCCTAGCCAACCTCATACCCACATCATACACCCCATAAATAGGGAGCTGTCTCTTACATTTAGCAGATGGAGCTCTTCCAGCTGTAATATTGTTTCATTTATGCGATTATGTAACAAATAGGACTGATTTCATTATGCTAAGTGGAATGGGACGAGCTGCACAGATTAAACAGCTTTAAAATACGACACCGGAACACTTAATTAAGCAGATGTTTTACTGTGACACAGAACAATAACAGATTGTAAAATGTGTCAAAAATGGGACTACAACTAAAGACAGAGACAAAACTCACGCACGAAAAAGACTCAAAGGCAAACTTGCACAAACATGTACACACAAACACACACGTACACAGTTCAATGGAAACACACTATTCCCTGTGCGCTCGGTCCACCTGTGTGTAATTAGCAGCAGGCATTTCCCGTCAGGAGGGCTGAGCAGTGCCAGGCAGACTGGGAGTCAGACTGGGAGAGAGCCCCACGGGGAACGCACTTCCCAAAATTCCCAGTGGGACAACACGCCTAATGACACAACGAGACGCCATGGAACACAACACCGGGCAACTACTGTGGGTTGCCGCAGCGACCAGACGGTGGGGGTCACACGATGGCTGGACGGAGTGTCAGAGGCTCAGAGTGAAACATGCACACACGGACCCTGCAAACACCGAGGCCCCATGTTACTTCCCCAGGTACACCAAGACACTATGCAGAAATCCAATCCAGCACATTCCTGCCCCGCCGCCCCGAGGTCCTGACTGGTGTGCAAGTATCTGTAATCACAGTCTGGGTTTAAACATGACTAAAGCACGAATCAGCAGCACAGAGGAAGAGGCTGCTGAGAGGCAGAGGGGTCATGGCCACACTCAGCTCTTTTATCTCAGAAGCGTGGACAGAATCAGTTCACCACACCACCACTAGAGGCCGATAGATCTCTGGCTAAAGCAGAGGAGCCGGGTCTATGTCTCAGCGGTGTAAATCACCAATGATCCCCCTGACATTCAGTAGTTACAGATGTATACTGTTATGTATTCCAGTTTGAACGCATTTCAAACCCATTAAAATACTAAAATCCATGTTTTTAATCCTTGCATATTGCTGTTGTGTCACATTCCCAGCGTGTGGTGTGGCCGTCCAGCGAGTTATGTTTATTGATTAAGCCACGAGGTTATGATTGTTTTTCTTTATGTTCACTTGTCTAGGTGGCTGTCTTTACACAATACCATTCCATGCAATTAGCTGCACGTTGCAAATAAAAATTTTACTGCATGGAACATTCCAAATGATGCCAATTCATGATTTTCATTGTGTGGTTCTCCTATAGAACTCCATAACAATTAAGCTGCATGGAACTGAAGCTGCATTTCAGCTCCACCAGCCAAAATGTTTGATTTTTGTTCCTTAACATTTTTCCCATGGGGTTTAAACTATTATCTGGGGAGAAAAAACCCCAACCACCAACCTCACACAGGCACTGAGTGTTTTATTCAGATTTCCAAACGTAAATATAATAATTGTAACTTTTGCTATCAAGACAGAGTGACTTGGACCATCTTGTGGTTTCAATATTTTTTTTTTTTTCACACTCAGAAAGCACCTGCTTGGCATTTCTGGTCACACGTAGCATTAACAACTCTAAAAGTAGTAGTCTTCTCCTTGCTGCTGGTCTAAGCTGCCTGCCACCATCCATCCACACTCCAGCTGCTGTGAACTCATCAACATGACTCACACTGGTGGGATGTGACCGACGAGATGCTCCAATTGGTCTCAACTAACCAATCTTGTCTGTGCCATTTTTTTTTTTGTTTGTTTGTGTGTGTGCATATGCATGTATTTGTCTTTGAGTCACATCGATTGAACTTTTTAGTCATAGGGCAGGATACACAGAGCATTTCTGGGGAAACATTTATTACATTGATGATCAAGGCAAAGGGCTGAGGATGAATGTCACATGGCCACAGAAATAGCAGAGATGAGAAGAACAACAGATAGAGGCCAAACACAGCTGCAGAAAAAGTTGGAATAAATACAAAGAAAAAAGTTTGAAGCAAGAGCGGAGACTTGATTGGGTGAATTTGAGAGTGACAAGGTGAATAACGAATCAAAATTACCGGATATCCATCCCGTCCAGCCTTGCCCTGGTGAGGTTAGAGATTAAAGCATACAGCACTTCAGAAAGGTTAGCGAAAACAACAACCACACACAACACTCAGTACATCTAGTCATCATGGGACCTGGTAGCTTTATTTCCCAGATGAATCCATGTATTTAACAATGCTGCACATAATGCCTTAACATAATATTTGTGCTTTTATTGATTTTTAAGAAAGTTTTAACTTTGATCATTTTCCACAGAGACTGTGCAGCTGATGTTACTTGGTTAAATATGTGACATTTAAAATACAAAATGCCAAATCCCAAACCCCAAACCCCAGTTAGCGTGAGTCTTTGTGTGTGTGTGCGAGCAAGTGTGCATGTTATTAGGATTTATAGCCCCACAGAGAAGAATAACTCAGCAGTCACTGCTTCCTAAGCATCACACACATTTAGGTCATCCATTTGTTGGCAAGCTTTGTGGATGTGCATGTTTGAGTCAGTCTGTGATTTGTGTGTGTGTGTGTCAATCTTTTACCTGTTACAAAATGACAGAACATGCTTGTAAAATGTCAGAGGGCAGCAGCAAATCTGTGTAAAAGTGCTTACTGTCTTATTTCAATACTACCTGGATGGGATGACATTGTACTTACAGGAGGTCCTGTAACACAAAAAGAGAAATCAGACATTAGAGAATAAGTTCTATACATCTCTGCTAAGTCATGACTCACAACATGTGCAAGCTGCAGCAAGCTCTGGTTTGTACAGCAATCAATTCCTAGGAACAATGGTACGCAACAAAAAAACCCAACATGCATTGTGGTCTGTCAGATGGTGGCTGTAATTAACCATCTAAATATGGTACAGAACAAGCTCATTAGGGCCGTTGCCAAAGGAGCTTGCGGTGAACCCATTATGATAAACAGATAGACTTCTGGATCAACTTCTGGATAATGGGTCATGTTTTGCATTAGGACATGAAATCATGTCAAGACTCTCGGAGAGATATGGGAATATTAGATGGAGGGGAAACAGGCAGTGGCACAGCACTAAATGAAACGTTGGGATGTGCTGGCAGACGGCGCCTCTATCAAGCGCAAAAAAAAAAAAAAAGACGTTTCAGCGATTTCTTCGGGGCAGTCTTTCAGATCTGATGGAAATGCTCCGATGCTGAGCCTCGGCAGCAAAAAAAGCACATTCTCCTTCTCACGCTTTGTCTAACCAAAAGCAACAGTAGTGATCAAAGGGAAACGATCTCCTCTCATTGTTAGTGGTCTTGGTTTTTGTAAAATATTCTTATACAAAACAGTCTGCTAAAATGTGCATGGAATATTGAATAATGAAAAAGAATATTGAATAATGGAACGGAATATTGAATAATGGAATGGAATATTGAATAATGGAACGGAATATTGAATAAAGAAATGGAATATTGAATAATGAAAAGTCGTGAGCTTTAATCAACCATCCAAACCCATATAAAGTGAATGTATCTCTTTGCCATTAAGGGCCTTTATGTCTGTGGCTGGCTTGTGTGCATCTGATTTGAAACCAATCATGACTCTCCTTTGCAAGTGTTAACACAATAACAGACCGGGGCATGATTTGGCAACATGCCACCAGTGCGGCTCTAGCACAGCGGAGCTCATCAGTGCAGATGCTATATTACACGTACATGACTCTGCATGATTGGAAGCAGGTTCCACTCTGGAAATGGTGGGACATTTGCAGCATATTGTTACTATTTAAAACAAAGCAAAGCCCAGTTGATGTGACCAGAATCTATATGGGCTTTGTAGTTTGCATGGGGGAGCGAGGCAGCTGTGAAACAACAGTGCAAAAAGCGGAAAAAGGTGTGAGAAGATGAAGAGAGAAGTGTTGGGGTTTATGAGGCATGAAAAGCAAGTCAATCAAGTTTAGCGGTGTCTAGACGCCCGGACAAGGACCCCCTGCCCAGACAGTTAGGTAAACAAACACAGTGGTCAGGGAGACATGCAGGAAGACCAGACGCAAGTACTGCACTTGAGACAGGTGGTGTGTGTGTGTGTGTGTGTGTGTGTGTATGTGGAGATAAAGACAAGAGCCCAAGCAAGGGAGAAGGTGACAGTAAGAGCTCTGACTGACGCTAAACCATCCGCTCTGTCCTGTTTCCTATTACTGAGGTCTGCATTTTGGTTCCTGCTCTCGATTCTCATCTGTTATTTTTCTTCTAGGACAACTGGGAATCCTCCTCCGGTGCAGTTACAAGTTGTCCCGGAGAAATCAGCCAAACAGAGCATGGCGCAACAGGCGCTCTGTGCCACCCCCGCACTATAAGCCAGCCCGCATCGTTAGGACGTGAAGCTAAACAACACGAGAAGGACAACCTAAACAGAACCACACCACCCTGCCAGACGTGGAGCCTGGGACAACAACAGCAAGCAGCCAAGGATCATCCCATCTCGGCACAAACCCAAACGGCGGGCCCTCTTTTGATCCTAGTCCTCCTGCAAACACCAGGCGGCTGGAAAGACTTAGGGCCCTGATGCAAAACATTGTCATTTAGCCATCCTAATGACTGCCTGATGGGAATAGAGAGCTCAGCGGGGTTTCAAGTCCAGTCTATTTTGATCAACTGGTTGGACAGCAGGGATAAGAGAAGATGAGGAGAAAAATGAAGGAACAGGACAGTGCATAGTGCACGTAGTCATGAAAATCAAAAATAGAGGAACATTGGGATAACACTAAGGTATATAACACTACATATCTTGTATCATTTTCTAATATCACTGCTGTCTGGCAAAAACGTTGCATCATTGTATCCAAAAGGTTAGTGTTTCAGGAACTAAGAAAAACAGAGCTTGTTTTAACTTGACAGCGATGCATGTTTGATTCCATCCAGCAGGGTTTGAAAGGGTTTCATAAACCCAAGAGTAAAAGAGTTTCTATAAACGGCCATGTTCCTCAAGTTCTAACATTAAAATCATTTTAAAAATTCAGAGTTTACTTGAAACACTTTGAAGATATCCCTCTGCTTTAGGAGCTGAGAATATATCAAGCCACCCTGTTGTAATGTTTGGGGATCTAGGTGTGCCTGTATCACAGTTAGTTCCTCCGTTTCTTGTAAACGTAACCGGTGATCTTTCACTTAGTCAACATCTTGAGACGCAGAGCCCTCATATCCTGGACCTCCTCAATGGTGAATCACAACTGGAACACAGATTTTCCCTCTTACGCATATCCTGCAGGACAACCACAGTCTTTAATAAATCTTCGAATATTGTCGCAAGACAACACAATAGATTCGCCACCTAATAAAAAAACAGTAAAAAAGAAAATGAGTCAAACTACTAGAACATAAGCCGAGTCATAAGGAGTCTTGGGCTAACCTTTTTGTGCATTACAGCCGTAACTATGTCGAGCAAAGGTTAACAATTCCCGGCAACTCTGAGCTCTGTTTTGGTTCCCAATGAGTGTTTTGTGGTCTGGATGGAAAGAAAAAGCAACACAATAACGGCGGGCAGTTATGTTGGCAAGGGAGAATCTCATTAGCCCTATATTACTGCAGCTGCTACCGCTCAGCGAGAGCGGCTGACATATGGGCAAAGTTAGTGCAACCACATGGCCAAGGTTAGTGCTACGTCTGCGCAAATAGGGAGAGACAAGGAGAAGGGCCTACTGCAGCCCATCATCTGCACGCCTGAATCAAGGTTCACTGACTCTACTAGCCCTCCACCTCATCCTGTCACCCAGAAAAGGAAGAGGAGATTGAGGGTGCGGGAGCAAGCAAGAGAGAGGAAGAGAGAGAGAGAGAGAGGGAGGGAGGGAGAGGAGTGAGGCCTTGGTCTTAAAGGAAAAGAGGAAGAGAAGGAATTACAACACAAACAAATAAAGCATGCTGTGGTCATCACTTACCAGGATCCCCTCTTCTTCCCATCCTTCCACGTTTTCCTGGAGGTCCTGTGAAAACACACGCACAGAACATTTAACTTATTAAAACCGCCAAGTGCAACCGTGCATCAATCGCTGCTTCCCCAAGTCTGCTGGCGGTACTGTGTCGGCTGGCATTGAGTGTGTGTGAGTTGGCATAATAGAGTGTGTGTTTCTCCAGATGTCCAGTCACACTGCTCGACGAGCAACATGCTGTAAAGACCATCTGGCTATCAACAGGTGTGGTGAGCGAGCGCATATTCAGACAGCAGAGAAAGTATTACAAAATGACAACAAAGACCCCGCGACACTCGTAAACGAATGTACGGTATAATCCCCACCCGAGCTCAACAAATCGAAACTTCAGGCGTGTTTTACGACTAATTGCTGTCATTCTCCCATCACTTGTTAGGCAGGAGTTCAGGTCCTCCTCAGTGCCTGGCCAAGATCCAGCCACCTTCCCCTGACCTTGCAGGGGTTGATGCAGCTGGCACCTCCACTGTCACGGTGAAAGATTTCTGCTGTTGATGGAAAGGGTCTGGTACAGTCATGAAAACATCAAGGAGGGCTGTGTGGAGGATCCAGGGGATGATGCGGCCAGATGGGGGTCGATCAAGATTAACAGATCTCACGCTGCTACAGGACAATGAATCACTAATACACTGCCACTGATTTGCGTCAGCATCCCCTCCACAATTTAGTGGGGTTTTTTGCTTGTTTTACATTGTTATATAACTGGTAATACATGCAAGCTGCGGTCAGTATGATCCTGTTCTCCTGCGCCTGCTTGATCTTCCACTTGCTTGCTCACCATTCAACTTGCTTTCCGATGCCCTCAAACCCTTCTCTCGCTATAAGTTCACCTCCTTTCTTCCTCTTTTCCTGTGCCCATGCCCCTTCACTCTCTCCTGGCCTTGTAGTGAAATAGGAACCATACCGGGTAGCGGTCCTGATGCTAACCGGTTGTGGCTGCAGACATGTTTTCCCTATCGTCATTATTGGAGTTATTGTAGCAGCCTAATCACTTCCTGACTCTGCCAGCCTTTTCAAAGAGACTTCAGTCATGCTCCTCCACGTCTTGCTCATGTCTACCTTTCCTACTTTCCTACTTTCTTCCCTCCTCTGTGTGGCAGCACCTAGTTAGTAACGACTTTGCAGTGAAAGTATAGCGAAACTCAAACTGAAATCATTCAATCATCACACATCCACATGCTTTCCAATTCCAGACACAGCCATACATGCAGCTGATTCCACCAAATAGACACAGCACCTCCAGCAGTTATATTAACAGTCTGCATATTCCCTAATGGGTTCCACTTCCCCAGCTCCAGCCTCCACAGCTGTAGACAGCAGTGTGGAGCTGAAGCTTTGGTGCTCCAGACCTGGGAACATCTCTAGGGCAGGGGGGAGGAGATGGGGAGGAGAAGCTTGAGTGGGGAAGAGGAATGTATGTAAGGGAGTGGCAGGATGAGGGGGGAAGACAGTGGGAACAAAATGGGAGGGACACAGAATGACATGTTAACTGGGAGTGAAAAGTCAAGGCTGAAAAATGACAAGGGAAGTAAAACCAAGGGTCTTGGGGGAGTTCCTGCTTGAAAAATGAAGATTGTCCTAATCCTTCATACAGGAGCATATCTGTGTTCCAGGGTCCTGTGCTCCCAGAACCCCTTAGTCCCTCAAAGTCTTTTTTTCGTGCATCATTTTCAAATACCATTTCAGATATTATTTACTGAATGTGTACTGTGAGAATGAAGTGTTTTTTGTTAATGTAACAAAGGTACGGAAAATTCTTATTATGTTGGCAGGACACCTCAAAACTAAAAAGTTTTAAAAAATCACTTAAAACATAGTCCCTATTGACACTTTAATCCATCGTTCTATATCAATGCTCACTCACACCGTCGGCTCATATGGAACTTGTTGTAGCTAACCACGACAGTGTTATGTAAACCTACTACTAATGCTACTGCTCGTAAAATCCTGATTGCTGCTGAACAAATGTGATTATTTTCCAGTAAAGATCACTGGTGTACATACATACATTATATGGACAAAAGTATTGGGCCACCTCCTCATTACACCTACAGGAGCTTTTATGACATCCCATTCTAAATCCATAGGCATTAATATGGAGTTGGTCCCCCTTTGCAGCTATAACAGCTTCCACTCTTCTGGGAAGGCTTTCTACAAGATTTTGGAGTGTGTCTGTGGGAATTTTTGCCCGTTCATCCAGAAGAGCATTTGTGAGGTCAGACACTGATGGTGGACAAGAGAGCCTAGCTCGCAATCTCTGTTCTAGTTCCCAAAGGTGTTGGATGGGGTTGGGGTCAGGGCTGAGGCCAACCCCATAAAAACAAGCCTATAGCATTATCCCTCCTCCACCAAACTTTACAGTCGGCACAATGCAGTCAGACAGGGAACATTCTCCTGGCATTCACCAAACCCAGACTCGTCTATCAGACCGCCAGATAGAGAAGTACGATTCGTCGCTCCATTGCTCAAGAGTGGCGGTGTGCTTTACATCGCTCCATCCGACACTTGGCGTTGTGCTTGGTGATGTAAGGCTAGCACACGGCTGCTCGGCCATGGAAACCCATGCCATGAAGCTCCTAGTGCACAAAAATAGCAAGGGCGGAAATTTTTATTTTCAGCGCGTCTCGCCCTGTAATTTTATAAATTGCTATCAAGAGACAAAAGGTGGGCCATAAGCATGGCCACCTTTTTCATGGTAGTCACTTAGACAGGAAATAGCAGGGTAAACACATGTGTTACTGTTAGCCTAATTAAAGTTCTGCTCCGTAAGCAGAACTTACTTATCCTGGCTCTATTAGACCATCAGTAAGACCTGTGTTTATCCTGCTATTCATCTCAAAGTGGCATATATGAAAAAAAGGTCTATTAATTCTCCATATCAGCACCTCTTTGTGCATTATTGCTCACTTTAAAAAAAAAAAAAAAAAAAAAAAAAAAAACCCTCTACACTGCATTATGTGGACATTTCTACAGCGTCTCCTCTAACAGGGATATGCATTATGGGATGTGGGTCACCAGGGGCCCTGCCTGCTCTACCTTTATTTGAGACATAAAAGGACCCATCAGCACGCCGGCAGGTTGTTTGCCAAGGCTGGAAGAACGGGGCTTCACAGTAACCGAAACAGGGGTGTGTGATTGGTCCTCAGCGGCAGAGTTTAGGGTGAACGGAGCTGGGCGATGACAGGCTGATGTAGGGCCCGATTGACTGGGGGAATTAATGGGAAAAACAGCAGCGCTAGAGAGCAGAGGGTTAGGGTGTGTGTGTGTGTGTGTGTGTGTGTCTGTGTGTACACGGGAGTGTGGCAGTATAGCTCAGGTTCCTCTTCCAGGAGAGAGCGCCGAACACATATCTGTGTGTGAAAACAAACATAGCAACAAGTGCCTTCCCAGACCAGACACAGGCAAACACACGCATGTAAACATACACACACATATACCACGGAAAGGTCAGGTTTCAGGGCTGACTTCCTGTGACACTGACATACCCGTGTCAGAAAATGCCACATGAGCACACCAAGACAGAAACAGTGTGTAAGTCAGAGAGAGACGGGGGGAGGGGGGGATCATGTTTTAAGTGAGCGAAAGGTGGTATGTGTGTACCAACACAGCGAGTACAAGCTATAATAAGGTGTATCATAATGTGACCTCCCTCCCTTCCTTTCTGCTTTTTCTGCATCAATATCTGAAGAGTGTACAGGGGCATTTCACCACGCAAACACAAAACAAACCTGCAAATACATGGCTGATCGGCAAATTTCTGCAGCACTGGAAAGATCGAAGACCGGAAAAAGAAGGCTGGGAAAGAGGGGAAAAATAATGGAGGATGGTGCTGAGACAGGAGGACAAGTGGTGAAAAGACAAAGGAGTGAGGAGGTTGTTTTCTGTGAGAGAGACCTTCGCCGCTGTGGGTGCTGAAATGCCTCAAAAGAAAGAAAGATGGACCTCCACAAAGGTCATGCAACCATGGAAGGGAACAACGTACTCACATCTCACATTGCAGTGGCACTGCAGATCTTTCAATGAAATCTACGCGCGCACACACACACACACACACACACAAAAACATTCAACGAACTGCAGCTGAACTTAGACGGCTATGGATGGCCGTGCATACATGTCGCCTGAGGCGCTGTATCTCAAGTCAACCGTTCCTCCCTATGTGGAGCTGTAAAGCATGTGATCCAGGATTTGACTGGGAGCCAGCTAGTAGGCCATCCCCTAGGACTGTGTGTGTGTGTGTGTGTGTGTGTGTGTGTGTGTGTGTGTGTGTGAGAATGTCAGAGACCTGGGACTGAAAGTAGCAAACACATGGATCCCAGCCCAGATTCAACATCCTCCATTAGTCTTCATAGGGAACGGTAAAGGCAATGATTATAGAAAAGCCTGCGCTACAAAACATCACAGTTCCATGTTCTCACACACACACACACACACACACACAGACACACACACACACAAAAACACATGCACAACTTTGAATGAAAACTCAAATGCATACTTTGGCGTGCTCAAGTACTTCGCTGACAAGAGCTATAGGCCTGAGTGAGGTTGGAAACAATTTCTCCATCAGCGCTTTCACTGGTTGTGTGTGTGTGTGTGTGTGTGTGTGTGTGTGTGTGTGTGTGTGTGTGTGTGTGTGTGTGTGTGTATGTGTGCGCCAGTTAATGGCCAGAGAAACACAAGCTCTCCCTCTTTCTTTGTCTTTATTTCTCTCAAGACATTCAGAGAGCAGCAATGGTCCAGTGAGTGTTACCAATCTGCTCCCTGTATCTACACTACTGTTGGTTCTGGAACAACACACACACACACACACACACACACACACACATGCATACACACACACACCCTCTCCCATCCTCAGTCTGTTTCTCATAGCAATGCCTCGTCTTGATTTAGCTACTGTGACATTTCTCACAAACAAAGTGCTTCCAGGGAACAAAGCACTGGACTGAAGGAGCCCCACTTTGTTTAACCCAACAACTGGGAGCAATAAAGAGCCAAATGAAAAGAGCAGAATGTGATACTCCGTATGCACGACCGCAGGACTCATGTCAATCTATCCATCTATCCCTCCCACCCCCGCATATCCCCCCCCTTCTCCCGCAACAGGGGAAAATTTAATTTAACTTGGAGAGGAAGAGAAAGGTGGGGTCTGGGGAGGAAGGCACAAGTCGTGAGGGTCAATTTTTCGCTTCTACGCTAGCTGGAGGCAGTGTGGCTTCCTCCGCACCTCTTCTTGCACTAATATTCCCCATTTGAGAATGGCATTGCAAAAATTCCAGAGTCCGACGGCCTTCGGATCTGCCAGGATGTTGCAATCTGGAGCTGAAATGGCAGGACTTGCGGCTGCATGACACCATAAAACAAATTCTGGATATTTGTGTAATATACAAACTTCATTTGGGGAGCAAACAATGTTATCACAGGTACAGAAAAGCTGAACAAGAGAACCCAACGTTTGGAGTGAAGACTTACAAAAACACACTCTTTGTTCAGAATGACCAAGTCTAAGAATAAGCAAGTTACACTGCGGTAAAACGAAGGTCTTCGGCTCGCAATGTGGCATCATGGGATAGATACTGTATGCAGCAAAAGAGAGGAAACTCACGGTGTGTCCCATGTTTTGCACTGTGATGAGATAGTCCTAAGCAGGCATGTTTCCTGAAAATGCTACCGGACTATGAAGCTTCCTTGCAAATGAGACACACCTGTGGATTCTGTGTCCTCTGTGGTGAGCGTCTGTGAGCATCCCCCTCTTTTGGCTCTGCTGCTCTGAGCACAGACGGAGACAGCTGTTAAGCCTCCTCATCTGAGAAAACACCACTCCTCCCTCATCATCTGTTGGTTTCTCATCGTTTCCCCCAATTTCTTCAACTTTTTCTCCTTCTCGATGGAGGACATGTGCCGTGTGTGTAAACAGTGACTGAGAGCAGGGGAGAGAGAGAGAGGGAGAGAGAAAGGATGTGATTCACACGATGGTGATTCATTCTCCAGCTGCCCTGTGTCTCTCCCGGGTCAGCAGTCGCTCAGTCGTGGTTCAATCGTAGTTCACATCCATTCTTGGAACAGAGGGCATGATTCGATGAGCGGCATCAGACTTGAGCATAATCGATCTTCATCCCATCAAATTTTTTTCTGTTTTCTGTGCAGATTTCTCAAAGACCTGCATGTATGCAAGTCGTTCACTTATCTGTTATCCCATAGTGTCGTAAACCCACAGCAGTGCTACTGAGTTGCGCATCACTTGCGAACGTTATCTGCACCGCCTCAACATCTGATTCACAAAACATATTGCAGTAATGATATTACCACGCAAACACGGCCATAACATTTGCATGCATTTGCAATTATCCATGTGGCAAAGTATTAATGTCGCCTTTGTGCTAAGAACACAGTGGGCAGGACAGCATCAGGGGTTGCATGGCATCTTTGGATGGGAGGCTCCTTGGTGTTATCAAGTACAGTGTGGATTGTCCTGATAATCTGTATCTGCAAATATTTTCGGCCTCAGTTAAATCAAAAGGTGATATTCTCCATTGAAATATCCACTCTCGAGCACCATGACACTCATCACTGGGAAGTCTGGGCGTGACACCTCTTATACATGTGCTTCAAAAACTGTGAACTTTCTGCAAACACTAATCATTTCTTTCTGAGTGCATGTGGCTATGAGTCTTGGAGAACTGTGCTGTTTTTGCGATGAGGCTCATTTGCATAGAAAGGGGCCACATTTGCACCACATGTATGGAAATTACTTAAATTAAACATGTGCAAATAACAGAGGTACCATGATGCTATGTCTTTGGCAGCACAGTTTGAATTAAACGATTTCTTTTAGTTTTATTTATTTAGGTTTAGTGGCCACAAAAGCTGCGCAATCCTTTGGTGAATTCGACCCTGAATGTGCAAAATATTACTGATAGCAGCAGGTCCTTTTACACATCAAATGTCCTAAAAATCCTTCATGCATATCCTCTGATGATGTGTTTTACTGATGCATTGTTGCGGCTCACTGTGTTTTTGTAGACTGCTCTCTAACTCTGTTGTTGCACTATGTCAGGAGAAGGATGACATATAGTAACGTACATCCAGACATTCAAGCAGAGGTCATCTGTGATCGGGAAATCAGAGGCCAAAAACAGCTCCCTACCAAGTTTATCTTCCTGTTTCACTTTCAGTATCAAGTGGTGCGTGACCGGAGAGCGGATTTCTCAGGACTGATTAAGAGGATGTGTGTGTGAGAGGCCCTGTGGGAGAGTATTTGTGTATCTGTGTGTGAGAACGGGTGGCTATTTCACACCCATGCGAGTGTGCTCAAAACAGAGGGTTTTCTAGACACGCTCTAACAAGGCTGAGTGACACTGCTATAAACATGTGTGTGTGGCTACGAATGCATACATGCTCTTACGCATTTAAGTCTGTTGCATTATTCATTTTGCCCTAATGAGCATCCTTAAAAAAAGCTTTTTGTTTATTTGGGCTGCAGCGATCTTTAGAAAGCTGATTTGTGCTTTTTCGTGTGACAAAACTTTGTGTAAGCCGCAGGAAAAATGTTCCCTATGCCTTTAGATTGCGTGTTTGTCAGCGACTGGGTGGGGTGAAAGGAGGAGACCCAGGAGTTTTGCATCAAGCCCATTGTTGCGATGTCATGCAGGTGGTTTGTGTTGAGTGGCGGAGGGCCGTGGTGAAAGGCTGCCTGGGTAGTCAGCGTGTGTCACAGCTAATGAGAGGTGAAGGCAGAGACGGGCCCGCCCCACACATGGAGACAGACACAGTCAAAACAATGAGAGCGCACTTGCAAAACAGAACCGGCACCACGGAAGCACAGCAAATGAGAGCGGATCACAACAAACTGGACTTCAACATCAAAAAGACAAAGACTTCCAGCCACAAACGCAGGAGCCGCCATCTGGATTCACATGCTCAAAATAAGGCCGAGAGGCTGATAGTGTGTGCCGACAGTTTAGGCGTGTACCTGTGTTTGGAGTTTGCTCTGTGCTCAAGAGAGCAAACGTGTAACAACAGCATGTCATTTGAGTCTGTGTGCACTTGTCTGAATTGTGTTTGGTGCTCTGTTTAAAAGGGGGCCCTCGCGTGACGACGTTTTAAATGGGCTGACCCCAGATAAACATACACCGCTCGGCTACCAGTGAATCACACACACAAACACACTCAGAGGTGTGTTTGTTGATGCTGGTCATGTTGGTGTTTATGGGAGAGGCTTGGATTTCTGCACCATTCAGGCAGGCCTCCTGGGTGGCACTTCCACTCGTCAGGCGCTGATACGGACAGAGGAAACAGAGAAAGAGAGAAGCAGGGACTGTAACCACAGACTGTGGAATTCGGGCACTCAAGAGACTTTATAGACACACAAACACCCTCGCACGCGAATGAGCAATCACCACACCTCTTAATGCACACACATGTTGTTGCAACCGTGCCTTCTGCTTCAACACGGAAACAGAAATAGCTGTATGTTTTTCAAGTTGCCCTCACAGAAGGAATTTGGGGGAGATGAGCGTGTGAGATTTGGCGGGTTAGCCCTGGGTATTGCCAAACCTCCTGCAACCAATCGCCACCCACATATATGGGAGGCACTGAGACCCATGACGAATAAATGGAGTTGAACCAGAGGCAGAGGACAACAGCTAGGTGCGGTGACGAGGTGAGAATGGGGGCTGTGTTTGCTGATCAGATCAGATTGGGGCCACCAGTGCTGCTGGGACTTCCAGGAAGTCTGGAGGTGTGAAATCCAGTTTTCAGGAGCATAAACATGAGGGTTAATACTGGCACACATGTACAGGAGAGTAAGAAAATACATAGGTCACCAAAAAAGAGCGTGGCCCTAAGCAGGGCGCGGCCAGCCTAAGCCAGCCTCTTGGATTACCAAAGTGCCAAAATACTATACGTTTCTTTTCAGGGCGTTTGGATACAGTTTTTAAAGTCGATACTAAAAATAACAGCAATAGACTCTCTAACTTGGCAAATGTCGACAGCATCAATGCGTGCAGTGGTAATTTGACAAGGATATTTTGAAGTGTCGTTTTCGTCCACTGCCAGTCTATGTCAAATGGTGGTCTCTAACAGGATAAAACGCTCTTTTATCTCTGGATCCTTTATTCATTCATAAAATGTGGTTCCAGTTCCCTGTTCTGGAACATGTTAGAGCAAAACCGGAGGGGCGGGCATGGCGGAGGTGGGGCTCAAAGTGTAAAGGAATAAAGGGAAAAAGTGCACTAATCACCATGACTCTAAAGTAAAATGGAGGAGGGGGAGAACTGCAGTGTGTTCCTCTGCGTGCGCGTTATGTGTGTTTATGTGTGTGGCTGTAACACAAGACAACGTGTGGGGCAGTGTGTGGGACATGGATGAGGAAACATGGTGTGAGTGTTCAAAAGGCAGCCTTCCCTCAGCCTCGCCATCGTCCCAAACCCCTGACAGTTTTTCTGGAAAGAATTCCATCCTCGACCTTTCACATGGCGCTCTCTCCAACCAAATTCCAGTCCCGCTCTCCTCTGCAGTTTCTGGCAGTTGAAATCTAATTCCAGCCTCCGCCATTATCCCAGGCTCTTTTTCTTTCTCTTTGCTCTTTCCTCACAGATGTCCGGACCATACTGCCCCTTAGCCTTTACTTTTAAGCTATAGCTTCTTCCTCTGGCTCCGCTCTCTTGTCCTCGCATACCTGAAACAGATCAGACGGGCTAATTTACAGCCTCTCAGGAAGCCAAGGTGAGGCCATGCAAATTCAAAACAGCCGGCCACACACTCAAAGGTTTGTGGGTAATGGGCAACAGGGTGCAGGTGGTCCCGAGGCTGATTACACAGTCGTGACTTGGCGTGAGGCAGGCGAAGTGGGCCTGTAAAACACACTAAACTGACATGCTGAAGCCTATTGGTTGCTACATAACAGAGGAGAAGAGGGCAAGTTAGGGATTGTAATGATGGACAGACAGAGTGAGTTACTGCCCACAGTGGACCTCTGCAGGCATGTATACCGTTTGAAATGGCATTACACGTATTATGGTCGACTACATCGGCACGTGCGCACAAAATATATGGGTAAGTAGGCAGACAAGCGTAGTCAAATGTGTACCTCCCGTACGCATATAGACATGTTACTAACACGCCATTCACAACTTTGCACTCTCCTCCAGTTTCTGTCTGTCTCTAGCCGCCTATTTTATTGGTGTTTCAGTGGGCACAACATTTCTTTTTTGGCTGGTGACTGCATGACAAGTCGTCCAAGGGGACACTGCCTCTAATTCGCACTCGTTGAGGGCACATTGATACAATTTGCCGGTGTCCTTTGGCAGTAAATAGTTACTCATAAATTGATCGTTTCTTGACTGTTTTTGGAAAGATATATTTATTTTGGTAAAGGAGACGGGATATTGCAGCAGACTGGAAACATTGTGAAATTGCACAGAAAGTATCTGGATAGGCTGCACGTGGCGCAAGAAGGACATTTTTTATATTAGATATTTTATGTGAAATGTTCCTTTATGAATTACCCATCCCCTCTCTAACTTAACTCCCTGCCTTACAGATTTCAGTCCTAGCAGCCCTGACATACCTGGCCTGATCCATCCACCATGCGCCAGCACTCAATAGTATTGGTCTGGTAGTAATTACACCCCAATTCATTGCACACTGCTCTGCCAACCCATTCTGGCTTAAGCAGAGAATCCTCATGATTATAATGCCATCTGATACATTTGGATCGAGAATTAATGGCTAAGAATCAGCGTTAATGTGGAATCCCTTCCCTCCCCGGCCAGTCATCACTGACAGATGTGACTGGGTATGTGCAGCAGGGTCGGTGGAAGAGAGCAAGCAGCAGCCCGATTCTTGACTAGGGGCCAGATTGGGCAGACATAATGGTGGTTTTGGAGCAAACAGTAAATCATTGCTTGATGACTGAAATATAGGATGTGGCACTGAACTGACTGAGGGACAACCTGGCAAGAAAACACTGTGGCTACTGTGAAATTATGGCCAACGGTGCAGCAAAAATCAATTCACAGCTCATAACAGAACAATAGAAACAAGGGTGGATAAATACTTTGCACTCCAGGGCTTCATGTGCACACGCAGGAAAAACGTGCACATGCACGAGGAGCTCTCAGATGTTGGCACATACATTAACACCTCAGTATCATTGTGGGGTGAGGGGTAAGCGTTGTACCCATGCACGCTCATATTCTACAGTACCGCCACAATAAACCTTGAACTTCTGCACCTAAACTCCCTTCCTCCCACCTGCCCATTCCCAGTAAGGAACCAACTGCTAGTGCATTAATCTATCTCTGTCTCCCTTTGTCTGTCTGTCTGTCTGCTGACGGTAAAAATTATACCACCAGGTTTTATGATGCATCTGCACAGCTGCCCAGTAGAGAGAGACAGGCTTGGCGTCATGGTATTATACATTATGAGGTACTTCATTTTATTTAGTTTTTTAGATCTTAGCAAAAAAAAGCAACACAATGAATAAATTATTCATGTAAAGTAGGAGTGTAATGATTCCACGGTTTGGTTCAGACCTTGATTTCTGAGCCACAGTTTAGTTCATACCTTTATTTCTTTTTTTTTTTTTCTTTTTTTGATGAGGGAGGGTTTAGAATGGGAAAAACACAAAAAAGTTATTTGACAATAGATTAACTTTACATAAATTACCCAAGTAAACAAAATAAATAAAAGCTTCACTCAAGACTATAGTCAGAAAAGAACAGTGTTGGGTTTGTGCATTCAGTTAATCACCCCCCTCAGTTCAGACCTTGATTTTTTTGGGCCATGGTTATGTTGGATGTATTTTGTTTTTCGTCATGATATCAGAACCTCTACAATATAAAGTCAGTAATCTATAGCTATAGACAGTGGAAAGCTTATATACATGTAAGTGTTTGATGACTCAGACGAATTGTTAGGCTGCCACAATGGAAATGAACATCTGGGATGCATGCACCACAAAAACATCTCCCTCCTATCAAAAGTCTCATATTCAGCTGTAAAATCTTGTTTTCTTATCTCATCCCTTCTGCCCGAGGGGTGAGACAATTTTACTTGTCTCCAATTCTGTTTCGTTTATTTCAGGACTTTTTTTTCTGTGACTATAGATATATTCAAACAAGGGAGAATAAAGCAGATCAGCCCATGAGTATCAAGAAAATGATATGTGACGCTTCAAGAAAATACTGGAAACAAGTTAATTAACATCTTTTTTTTTATTTTTAGCACTGAATATGAAACTAGATGACTTGTTAAGGTGGAGATTTTTTGTAGTGTGACTTTCTTGGCTCACTCCTTCCTCCATTCAGAGACAGGTGCCAGGTATTTATTGAGTCTAGCAACTTATAGTCTCACTGAGTCACACTCAATAGATTAACTACAGCGTGTCATTTCAGTGGCCGGCGCAACCCGTTGGGACATGAGTTTACTCTGTCACTTACGTCAGTGCTGTGACTCCTATCATAAACCCATTGGGATTTCAATATGGGGGCTATCATCTGTTTCTTTAAAAGGCCTCTGCGGCTTTACACGTTCAGGTGTGTGTAAGGGAGACATCGCTTTATGGCACCTAGAGCCTATAATGCCGTCACCGCAGGGTCACTTGTTCTCTATGCTGTGATGTTACTGATGCAACAAACGCCAAGCCCCCTTTCACCACCACATGGTTGGAGGGCTCGAGCGGTGTAGTGTGTCTGTGTCTGTGTGTTGCTTTCCAGGCGGCCTCCTTAGTGCAGCCATTCCTGGGGCAGGTGCAGACTCGCCCCTCGGTGCACTTTATGAGACGAGGTCATGTGTCACCTTACTCCACTGGTGGCTTCCAGATTTGGTCCAATCAGCTGCTCTGGTTTCAGGGGTCAGAGCGTGGCTGGGATAGCTGTCGAGTCTAACGTGCACTCACTGATGGGCCGGGATAAGTCTGATGTTTCAGCCTGTTGTGAGTCGATGTTTCAGCCTTTCATGTACCCGAAAGGTTTAACACCGGCTTCAGCGAGGATCCAGCCACGATCCTATCTGGGGTCTTGCATTTCTCTGACCAAATGGCCATGCCTGAGTGAGCGCCACTGTGTGGATTTGTGCCTGAGTGTATTTAAAATTGTGTATGTGTGTGAAAGTGCATCAGTTTGTGTGTCTGACAGCTGCGAGTATGACGGATAGCTGACACAGCTGATATGTTCAATAGGCTCTGTGTGTAGTAATGAAAGCTAAACACAGCTGGGAGCACATGACGGAGGTATGTGCCATTCTTCCATATGGACCAATCAAATCTCTCTATCTGTGTGCATACCATGATGACCTTGCGTAAGGGTCAAGAGGGAGCACGTGGGCGAAAGATAGTGGAGTGCAGCTGCAGCAAGTGAGAGGCAGAGAGATGCACAACTATTAAGCTCATTTCACTCAACACACGCTCATCTAAGGCCAATCATGTCACCGGGATTTGCCTCTACATGTGTTTCCTATCTCATGTAATGGGATTTTATCCTTTTGCTCTCTTTGCGAATGCTGACCTGCCTCCAGCTCTCCTGCTGTACCTGGCTCCTGCCAAAGCTACATCAGCTGCCTCTGGTCCACAGTCCCGCTCTCCCTCATCGCTGAGCCTGCCAACAAGTGAGCCAACAACAGCACAAAACAAGACAGAGACACACTCTGCATCCTCTTGGCCGCATATGTGAATTTGTCTGTTCAGCGATAGCAGCGCTTCGTCTAAACAATACGAGAGGAAAACATCTCTCATATCTGCCCCGCTCACTGAATGACAACGCAGGAACTGGGCGCTGACCCAGCCCCCATCCCATCCCCAACCCCGGGCCCAGAACTGGCACGCTGCTGGAGGTTTGGAACCACCCCAGGGTGCCGCACCAGAACGAGGGTCGGCTTCAGGTTTCAGCGCCCCTCTGCCAGGTCAAGTGGGAGAAAACCGCATGAGGTCGTAACACCCCCCTGACCGACAGACAGGTTCTTGGCAGGCCTGAGTCCCAGTATAACTCGTGTTATGAGTAAAACGATACATCAGTACAAGAAATAAATTTGCGGCCACTTCCAAGTGATTTAGAGCTTTTACCATCAGCTCCAAGTGGTAGCTCTTTCAAAATGCTTCATATTTTTATTCCTGGGATGGGGGCTGCCTCATAAATCGGTCAAAGGGAGGTTTACAGTAACCCTAACTACGCCGGGTTTTTCTAACAATGGAGGCTTTGTGTGCATGCACCTGACTGTAGCTAAAGCAATAAGGCCTTAAACAAAACCAAATATGGTGAAATTGCTCTCCTCCCGCAGCACTGCTTTCCTCTCAATCAATCTAAAACTGTTAAATCCGATTCTAAAAGCCTGTTTTTACCGGCGACGTTGTTGACTTAAGATTAACATGCAATAAGGGATCCGGTGAGTTCAGACTTATATTTTGGCAGGGAGCAGCTGACAGGAACTAATTATCTGTTCTGCTTGTCACAGAAGCTGAAGCAGAGGAGAAACAGGTCAAAACTGCAGCACCTGTTTATGGCAACCGATGAATACCAGGCATTTGAATTTATAAGCGCACCTGGCAAAAGTATGACTGACTGCCAGTTATTTCCAGGCATAGTGTTTGCCCTCCACCCAGTTAACCTTTGCATTTGTCACGACTTGGCCCGTATCCTGGCTTAAGAACAAACAGTGAAGTAAAAGCTTACAAATGTTTGGTGACCATTAAGCAGGATAAACCTCTGAAATAAACAAAACATTAAAGGGGAGAGGGGAAAAAAAAAACTTAAGCGAGACATGCACTAGAGGACTGATCAACATTGGAATTAAATAATTAAATATCAGTCGTACATGTACAGTGGTGGAAAAAAGTTTTCAGACACCCCATGCATTTGTGAAATATTGCATTAAGAATCACTCTTAGGTCTTCAAGTGCAATCTCTTTTAGTACAGTCACAGCCAAAGTACTAAACAAATCCTACAAAAGCCATTAAAAACTTAAAATTGATTGGTTCCATAAAAATACATAAGAAATTTTAAGCATTGGGTCATTTTGGTAGCAGTGATGAAAGTCATTCTTTTTATTAAAAGACACAAATTTTGTTGCCAAGCTTCTTGTCTATATAAAGCCAGCACATTTGAAAGTTCTTCAGACACAAAAATGGCTAAAACAAGGAACCTAACGCAGGAAACACGCCTGAAGATAAAGATTAACCTGTCAAGAATTTAGTTTTGTTAGTTTTTCTTGTAAGCAATAAACAAAAAAATATTATTTGTATTTGTTTGTATCTGTCTAATGCAGCCACACCTTTTGAAACACAAAAAAGATTTTTCCACAAATATTTCATGATAATATTTGAGATTGTGTAAAATTTTAAGGGTGTCCGAAAACTTTTTTCCACCACTGTACAAACCTGCTGGTTTGGATTTCACAACCAAATGACTCCATAGAAAATGAAAGCACTCTTTTGAGGCTAGGGTTGGGTACTAATAAGAGTTTTAGTGACTTTACAATCTTCCCTTATTGATTCCCTAATTTCTTAACGATTCCTTCAGTTGATTCACAAAGTGGAAACAAGCTTTCTAAAGGTGATGGGAAGAGCACTGCACATGCATGGCCAATCCCAATTCATCACACCCGCAGTTTTACAGTCAGGCACTTCCACACTTATGTAACATGTTTCCGTGATTATCAAGAAGCCCAGAGGTTCGTGCTTTTATCCAGTGCGCGCACAACAAAATGATTAGGACGCTCACTCACTCGGATGATGTCACACATAAATGCTGAAATTAAGGGGTATTGTTATGGAGAAAAGTAAGAGCAAATATTTGTGTTCTTCTGCTGCTAATTGCTCGGCCCCTGTGAAGAGATCATTGTTTTTCTGCCGTAGCTTTAATGAAATTCAGTGTTTGCTTGTTAGTCCCGGTTGTGAAGACATTTGCTATTTGAAGAAGGAAGTTTGAAGACAAAATAAGGTGTTCAAACCCACGCCGGAACATAAACAGGAAGAATAAGGATAGAAGCCAAAGTTGGGAATTGATTAAGTAGAATGTGTTTCAATTTTGTAAGTTTTTTGCAGTGCTGGAACCAGCTCTTTGGATTCCAGTTCTCTCCATGCTTGCCCCTAGCAAAACAGGGGTGTGGTGGTGGTGGTGGAGGGTAAAGTTAGGAAGACTGGGACAAGGGGATGACCCTGAAAATGTTCTCTTGTTTCTCTGCCTCGTGTCCTCCCATTCATCCATGACTTGCTGTTTTAAGTCGTGTACCAGTCCTGATAGATATAAATGATGCAGAGCAACATGATCTGACTTGGTTCTTTCATCCCCATGAAGTCCTTGTTTCTTTACTGATCAATTTCCCCTGTCCTCCATCTTAATCAGCCTTTATATAGATTACCCCTAAGGCCAGATGGGAAGGCTTGACTATAGACACACACACACACACACACACACACACACACACACACACACATTTGAAGCCAGCGTCTGTGCAGATTCCTCCCTCAAGACGTATGACCTGGCATTATTGGCCTGGTAGCCTGTGTGTACCAGAAACCAGGATTCTCTGTGTGTGTGTGTGTGTTTGTGTGTGTCTGTGTGTGTGTTTGAAGGCGTGTAACAAAGTCAGCATGTGACCTCCAGCCTTCAGATTGGTGCATCCCATATATCTGTCACTGTACTCCAACACAGGTCACCTTTGGCCCACACACACATCCATACACATGTTTTCAAGCATAGCTGCTTGGCACTTTTCAATTGGTACAAGACAGACAGTCCAACTTTGAAAGTGACACTAAAGGATAATTTTAGTATTAGACTATTAGTATTAGATGGGTTGTATTTCTGACTTCTCTACAATGGTTATCTATTTTGCTGCTTGCATTAATACTGAGCAACTTGGCACTATTTTCTTTTGAACTTTGAAATGTGCAGACTTCAGCTCATTATACAGCACAATAACATATTATGCAATTATACTGTAGGTGACTACTTATATTGGTAAAAGGGCTGACAGTGGCCACCTACATTGTACATACAAAACGAGGACAGCGATGATTTTGTTTACTGATCTTAGAGTATTTAGGCAACATGATTCAGAGTAGTTGTGGTTTGGAAATCCAAGAAATGGACACAAACAGATCAAGGAGACAGAGGAAGAAGGGACACAACCTGGAGCAGCAAGACTAATGGGCGGGATGGACCATTTTGAATCTGTAAAGGACATTTATGGCTGTCTTTCAGTGTTACTTTGGGGAAGCAACTGGAGCGACATTTTCAGCAGTAAGTTTCTCAATACGAACTTTATCAGCAAAACTGTTGTATTTACTGATAGACACTGTGGCAGAGAAGTCCGAAATACAGCCTGGCTTCAAAAATACTCAAGCTGTCCTTCAACAAGCTTTTGTTGTTGCTATAGTTGGTTGCACTAACCAGACAGGTTGCCAACATGCCAATTTTCTCCTTCTCTCCCAGGATCCCTCTGTTTCAGTGTCACACACACACACACACACACACTATATATAACTAACATTTCTCCCTCTCATTCTGTCTCTCTGCACCTCTCTCACTTTGTGACCTCGGGGTTAAGAGGTGGTGTCAGTCTCCGAGGGGTCCTCACGTCCCTGTCATGTCATGCCTGCTTCTCTGCGTCTGTCTCCCGCCTCTCACGTCCTCTGTCTGTCTCTCACATGCGTCCCGTCTGTCTCTCACAACCCCCTGTCCCGCACACACATGCACCTCTTTTCTCTCTGTCTCATATTCAAGGCAGCCAGGAGTTGTCCTGTGGTATTCTCCCCTCTCATAAACACCACTTGTGAGGGTGTCACCTTTCACCCCCCTCCATACCTCACACCCTCCTCACCCCTCAAACACACATGCCCTCCTCACCCTCGGACACACACACACCCCTCCTCACCCCTATATATATTTCACCACTCCACTTTTTCAAGGAACATCCACTGAATGGGGCTGGCAGACATCTGAGTGTACACTTTTTATAGCATAGACGGCTCAGAGAAGATGTACAAACATTTGCCTATGGATGCTGACCACGCCGGGGATAAATCATTTCACACAGGCTGGCAAAAAAACCCCCCTGGTAATTACAAAGCTGAATCGCGGTGATCCGCCCTGCGCGTTTCAAACTCGCAGCCTGTCTCAGCCCCCTTGCATGTTTGCTTGGAGAAGACAAGCACACATACAAAAGGATAGCAAAAAAATCCTCTCCTTGTGTCCTGCCCACCAAGACTAAACAACTCCACCAGCTCATTTCATGCCCGGTCCAGACTGTGGCTGTGTGCGTTGGTGCCACGACACATCACAACAAACACACCCATGGGAAATCGGAGCTTGTATGTTATGCTGGGAATAGATACCGCAAAGAAAGGCAACTTCCTCTCCCTCTGACTCCCCAGACCCATATATAACAGAATGACATGACAGATATCAAAATATTATCCTGAACTTTTATGACTTTTTAACAGTGTTTGGATATGAATTTCTGCGTATAAAAAGAGATGCCTGAGGGGAGGTGGGTTGACTTTCCTTTAACGAGGGATACGGTTGGACTGAATGTGCTGTAAGCGAGGAGATGGCGGTTAATAAATGGCGAACGCTGCGTACACGCATGAGCATGTGCACACGGTTCCTCTGGTCTCTGTTGCAGCGAGCGGATCGGCTGCACGGCTGCTCCGCCATCGTTGTGGAAATAAACACGAGGAACATGCTTAGAATAATTCACCAATACATAAACATTCCAGGGAGGAAAAGACGATTGTTTCCAGGTGCTATCGCAGATTTCATCGCCATCCAACAGAGCCGCTGCTAACAATCCCAACAACCCACGCTGCACATAACATTTCACAACACGACCCATAATGAAGAGTTTCTTGTCAGTTTCTCTGACTTGAGTTGAAAGTGACATGGAGACTATGGGTTCCATATTTAAACAATCTCCCTCGGCTTTCTCTGAAGACCGCGGCTGTGTATTCTCTTCACTCCTCGGCTGCGGCGCCCTGAAAACGAGCTAAAGGCAAACTTCGTCCTTTTGAAGGCTCACTGAGGTGCCGCCTGCCACGGGGGGCAAATAAGTTGAACAGAGAGGCGAAGTTAAACAGTTGAGTTGATTGATGACGATACGGATGAGAGACTGGAGTGGGCAAAGGTGATTATCTAACAGCAGGAGGTTAGTGTGTCTATGTGTGTTTTTTTTTAGTGAGAGTGGGAGAGAGAGAGAGAGAGAGAGAGACAGAAAGCAAAGTAAAACAACACGAAAACACCAACAGATGCGATTCAGTGCAGTCAAAGCCCTGCTCACTCACTGTTACCATGCCAACCAGCAGTTGATCATGCAACTGGGCAATGAGGCCGCACACATGCGCACACACACACACACACACCAACACCGACACACACACACACACACCACAATCGTGTGCTTAGCAATTGAGCCCTGAAGCGTCTCATTTTTTCTTTTCTCCACTTCTCTTCATTTTTCAGCCGTTTTTCTTGTTCCCTGCGGTCGGAAATGTCTTGTTTCCTTAATGGCTTCCAGTAAAGTTCCCCGAGTCCCCAGCGAACACTCAGACGTCCTCTAAGGGGAGCCTCCTCCGTGTGTCCAATTAACTCCTCGAGTCGGTGCAGTGTAATCGAGACGTTGACTGCAAAGCCTCATGTCTTAAAACTCTCGAGCTGAGATGAAACACTTGAGGTTGCGGCGCAGTCACGGTGTAAAATCAGGTTGGCCATAGAGCAGAACACCTTCCCGTACGGATCCATCTGCATGTTTCACCGTACCGCTGTTACGGTCCAACGTGCCAGTGTCAGAAACTGTGACTTTAATGCAAACCATCAAATCTGTGTTTTCCCCTGTGGGTGTGCAACAGACTTTTTTTTTTTTTTTTTTTTTTTTTTTTAGCCCTCTCAGCTGGCTCTCCCTGTGTCCCACTGTGAGGACGAACTGGAGCGCAAGACAAATGAACATTATCTCCACACAGTGAGCATGTTTTGTGTGTTTGGGCCTGCTTTCAGCTCGGCATCCGACGTGTGTGTGTGTCTTCCTATGGTTCCAGTCTGGGGCTCCCAGCGGCATGCCCAGGCCTCATTAACCACATGCCCTGCTGAGGGGAACCCCCGTTTCAGGCTTCACCTCTCTGGGACCCGGTGTGATCGCCCAGCGTCCCCACCCAAGGGCATCATGCAGCCGAGCCACCGCACCAAACAGTCAAACGGCCGTCATCCAGCACCAGCTCCCACCTCTGGGACCGTGGTCACAACGGCCCTCACTGTTGGCATTATAATGAATGGGTATTTAATGGCAGTGAAAGCAGAAAGACATTAGGAAACATAGGGATTATTAGGGTGGGTTATTAGCAGCCATCCATGGTGCTTTGGTTCAGCGGGACCAGCCCAGCTGTTAGGAAACACACACAGCTTGTTTAGGATACATTATATCAGACTAGACTGACCGACTTTAGAGGGACTGGGGCAGAGACATTAGCAGGAATGCAAGTCACGAGGGGAAAAAAAAAAAAAAAAAACGGAGCAGGGTTTCCATCATTTTCCACATTTGTCTTTGTCACTGGCGCAGTTAAACAATGAAAAAAATCGGACTGGGAAATTTAGAGAGCGAAAAGGAGGAAATGATTTGGGTTTTGCACTGGAGGTCTTTCTATTTATCATCGAGCCTGCTAACTTGTCAGCTGGTCATTTATTTCGTGTTACGGGAATTTTTACTCTAAAATTTGACCCTGAAGAATTGCAAAATTTGGATTGCGATCACAGATATAGTACTCATTTTCTCATCGTGCAGCGTCTCCAGATTCTCAATCAGTGCTTCTGTTCTATATATGGGTACGATGCTGTGAACACATATACAGTCACACCTGCTTCTTCCTGCGCTGACCCCCTGGCCCTGTTGATGGGCTCCCCGATTACGGCTCTGCAGGCTCTGCAGTCACGCAGTTGCACTTGCAGCCCTCGTCGCCCGGCACAGCTGCACAGGCAGCCAGCTGCTCGCTATAGCATTCAGGATGTCTATATTTTCTGCCTTTCTTCCTGATGCACAGTAAACACCGCTTGACACAAGTTAAGCAAATATGTATATTGTATATGCCTTCAATGAGCTGCAGAGACATCACTTCCCCCTCAACTTAACTGTAGTGTTGTCTTTTTTTTATTATTGTAATTGATAAGTGGCACTGTATCCCATATGTCAAAATATTTCATAATTTAGGACCAAAGTCAAATTCTGGAAATTACATTATAAAATGCCAGAACTACATGGCCGTTCACAGGAAAAATCAGCCAAAAATCAGTTTTCCTCATTTCCTTATCTGGAAAAGCTGACTCTTGGACGTGTGAGCAGGACACCAAAGACGTATGACAATATGTGTTCTACATTTTTGTGTTCTATATACCTCCCCAGCTATACTTTCCTTAAATGTTTCTTTTTATTGTATATATTTTTTCCCAATAAGACTTTTTTTTCCCTAAATGATTTAATTGCCATTAAGACCTTAATGTTATGTTCTTATTTGAGACTTGGTAAGAGCCAAATGAATAAAGCCAGCTGTCTGAACTTTGTCCCCCTCCCTCAACATGACAGCTTGAGCTTTGCCAAGACCCAGTGGCTGAGGTGGTGGGCTTGCCACCATCGACTAAATCCATTTTTAATGCAGTCTACTGTCTGTCAACAGCTTCTCAAGCTTTGAGATACTTATGTTTAGAATTTGTGGCACAGATCCTGTCGTCTACAGTTATTTATTGCCTCTTTCTAAAACCCAGTGCTTGTTTTGTGCCTAAATTCTCTGAATTTGTCTCGTCCGTTATGCTGAGCTATGACAGGATTATTTCAGCATCCACATTAATGGTTTCTTGCAGACTGACTCCATGACTTTTGAATTCAGGGATTAACAGACAACTTAGATGTTACACAACAAATCACTGAGACCACCCATCGGCTTGGTAACACACACATATTGATAATATTTTTACTCTCTTTGATCATTTCTGTGTATTTCTGAAGCCTTTTTGCTTATAACCAAGATCACAAAAGAAATTACAGTTTGACGTCTCTGGATGCTGCAAAACAACTTCAATTCTCTGAGCTGGCAAGTATATCTGTTTTTTTATGGTTTGAACTGCTCAGTAAATGTCATGGTTGATTCCCTCAAGCACAACTTGATTAAAATTTTAAGAACAGTTTCCCCAGTTGCCTCACGTTTGGCCTTACTGCCTTGTTTTGCCTTCATAGATTTTTTTTCAACAACTTCATTGCATTTTTTTCATCCACTTGTTTTCATTTTTCTTTGTTTTAGTCTGTCTTTGGTTCTAATTTGTCATATCTTAATATAAAGCACTTATTGTAAAGTGCTTTGAACAAATATTTTACATGAAAGGTTAGATTTACAAAACATTACATTCACTACATTTCTGTCATGCGTTTCTTGCCCTCTCTGGCTTCACAGAGTGCAGCTCTCTTGCCCGATATAAACTCCATGCAGAGCAGGATCTGCGATTGGGACTGGCTGTTTATCCTGGCTGTTTAGCCCCTCCACACACTCACACACACAAAGGAGATTGCTCAGGTGTGTGCTCCGTCTCTCACAGCCGTGCTTTCTGGCTCTTTCATCTGCTGAGTCCAGATGCTCTCAGCTCATTGTACTGCAGCAGCAGCAGCCTCACTTTGACGAGCTCCCAGCATTCCCAGGCCCTGGTGACTCACCACAATGACGTGAGAAAACGTACCTGAAGCAAGTCTGGGAGCCGCGCTGTTTTTCGCGCACACGCACACATTTTCACATGGGCCACGCTGGCGCGGACATATCCCACATGCCCTCTATCACACAGACCCACATCCCACACACCATACGCCCGACCAGAGATGCACCACAAGCATGCATGCTAATCTCACTTTTGCAGGCCGCACGGCAAACACTTGTCCAGACACACACAACTCACACGCATGCTAATCCCGCGGTGGTGTGCGAGCCCTGTGCTGTACCAGTGGGAGAGGGAGGAATGACGGCGTGCGTGTGACGGAAAATAAGATCGGCTAAAATCTGATTGGCTCCGGGAACAAAGCCTGAGCACTTTTCTTTTGCTGTGTATAAAGAGCATCACGTTGTTTACACTTCCAATTTCTTTGATGTTTGTTTGCACAGAGCTGTGGATTGGGCCACTGTGCAAACCATGTGTGTGTTGTGATATGTTTTATATATGGTTCAGTAATCCATCTGACGCTGACACAAGGCACTGCCATGAGGAAGGCTCATTTCCCTTTACTCCATAGTGTTCTGAAGTTACCATTGCCATAAACACGGGGCAGAACAGAGGCAGCCGTTGATTTGATAACGAGCGTGTTTGCCATATGCAGACATCTGTGAGGACTTTCATTTTCACGGTAGTGAAAAACAGCATTATGAGAAGTTTATGTCACAGGGAACGTCACCTTTTTCCACTTAGGACTGAGTTTGATAGCCATCTCCATTTCTCTCTCTCTCTCTCTGTGTGTGTGTGTGTCTCCCCCTTTCTTTTCCCCCCTCTGCGTGAGATACATATAACTATAGCTCTGATCAGACACATACAGAGAAAAGAAAAGCATGAGGCAAAACAAACCCGGCTTGAAAGAAGGCTCTCCAACTGTCTCTAAGTCTAAACATCCACAAATTAAGTTGCGTAAAAGAGGGATCATGATCTGGGAGTACATGCATTCACTTTAAGAATGATAACATGATGTAGTGGGGTGCAGTATATTATGTCCACTGTTAAAATACAGACATCACTTGTAATTGCATCCATTCCCTTTCCTCCTCAGATGTTGCGTTGAGTAAAGGCGCACTGAGACACACATAAAACTGTAGTAGAGCACTTTAACTAACAGAGAAACTTTGTTTTACAGCTGTCTCTGCCTCACACACAAACACAAACAACATACAAGACAGAAACAGGCAACGACTGTCCCAAACCAGCGGATGCTTTCCCAGCCTCCCTACTTCAGACGTCTCTCTCGCCACCACAATAATAAATCAGAATACACAAATCTCTCAGACTGCATCTTTAGTTTGGACACTGATTACATGATACCTCAAGCCCAACCAACCAGTCTCAACAAAAGCTGATTTTGTGCTGGTAGGAGTGCATGTGGCTAATACATAAGAAAATGTTTTGAGTGTGTCTGTTGATGTGCGTGCGTTGTCTGGTTTTTGGGTGGAGGCCAGACCTCGAGTGCAAGAGGGAGAGCAGCGGCAGATAACGGAGCTGACGAATGGCCTCTGTCATAAGGCAGAGAGGGAGAGAGAGACATGCCATTTATCCCTCTCAGCACCCATCTGTCCTCTCTCTCCCTCCTCTTCTTCTCCCTTTGGTGCCGGGCGGTCAGGATGTGGAGCGTGAGAGTGTTGAAAGAAGAAGATATGGCTTGGACCGGCGTTCAAGAGAGCAGCACAAGGGTTCAAGGGACAAGCACGGGCTTCGCATAAATCTTACCTAGCATGCTGTCATTAGCCTTACTGGGACAAGGAGGGCCAGAGAGGATTATGGGTACTCAGGCACCTGTCTAAAAGCAGCCCATTTGTTCTCTAAGGAGAGTCAGGTGAGATATAATCGGTGTGGGCCCTGTTTTTCCAAGGCGGTAACTGACGCTTACTTTAAATGTGGGTGTTCAGATTTAAAAGTCGGCGATTTATTTGTTTGTGGTCTTTGAGGGAAGGAGAGGGGGAGGAGAGTGAGTGTTTGCAAATGGTTTATGGAATAGTTTAAAACTGCACCTGATGTTATAGGCACACACATGCGCCAAACACACACTGAACTCAACAACCCCATCTGGACAAACCCACTTGAGCGAGCGAACGGCGAGATTGAAGTGTTTTTTTTTACTGAAAAGCACGGATGATTACACTAGATAGCTGTGTAAATGAGACATGTAGTAGCTACTGTGAGCTTGGGATGCTGACCGTAGGCTTGTTGAGGTAATTTCTCAGGAAATCCAAACACCTGGGGGGGGTGTACATGATACACTTGTTGACTGGGAAAAGGTCACTGCGAGTACACAGACGGAGGAAAGGGAGAGGTGACTGCAGGAGATGTAGAGATACGCTGGAAAGGAAGAATCTACCAAAACATCTGAGAAAGAATCAATCATCTTGTGAGGAAAAAACACGATACAGTGGAAAGTTGCAAGTAAAGTGTTAACTAAGTTTAGACTACCCGTGTTTCCATGAAGGTTGTTGGGGGCACATCTGCACGCTCCCCCCTCCCTGGTCCCCTTCTGGCTCGTCTCTCTCCCTGTGACTGTAACACGTCTGCACTGGAGGAACCATCTTCCTCTGCTCTCTCCATCCTGCCTTCCTCCCCTCCTCTCCCCTCTCCCTCCATCCTGGGGCCCGCTGGCCAGCCGGCCGGCCGACTGCGTGGCTGTGGGGTTGAAACGGGGCCGGAGCGCTGGCTCTGATTAGCTTGTTTGCTTTCTATAAGCCGGGGAGTAGGAAGCTCCCCTGCAGTCGCTCTGTGTCAACAGGCCACCACTCGCCGGGACACCTCGGCCACAAGGTCCCCAACGGTCACACGCACTGAGAGGCTCACACACAAGCTCCCACACACTCACCCACACACAGAGGTACATGTGTGTGTACCCAGGTGAAAGGTGAACACACAGACATGCATGTGCACATCCAGGGGAAGTTGCAAAAATGCACGCATGATACATCACTCTGAACTAAGAGAGAGACACAGACAAATAGTGACAAACACACTGATACACAAGCACACACACGGCGGTAAACAAACACACATTCCCAAGGCTGCCCATAACACAGAACAAATATACAGGCAGGGAGGCCGAGAGCAGAAACAAACAAGATAAATGGAGAAAAGGCATCAGCCTTTTACTCCCCTTGGATCCTTCACCCTACGAGGTTAAAGCCCTGGTTAATGTTGGAATCTGGTGAAACAGGCCACAGCACAGCCACAAATAGCTCCTAATAGAGCTTCCCATTATCCACACCGCTGGAATGTGCAGCTAATGCACAGAGACCAGGGCCAGGCCCAGTTAACATACCTGCGGTAACTGCCTGCTTAAAAGCGGCAGGGAGCGTCTGTGTGTGTTTTTTGTCGCAATTAAGTGAGGATGAGGACATGGTACAGGAGTCTGGGCTGGGTAATGCAGCAAGGATGCTAAACTAAAGTGGCAGACTGGTCTCGAGCAGAAATATTAATGTTGATTGTTGATCAATACTGATATGAGTGCACAGTAAATATGTGTACATGCACAGACACATGCACAGTTAAAAATAACAACTACTCAATGAGCATCTGATAGCAAAGATTTAAAACAAATTATGGCACTTTTAGTTGGTAATATATGACCTTCCCTGACAAAATGGCATTTTTGTGGAATAAATAAATACTAAACTACATGATGATTTTTTTTTTTCTTTACAGTTTTGATGTGTCACATCATATCTTGTCTTTTCTTTGCATTATTACTGTTGCATTATTTTCATGAGAAGGAACCTGATATCTTACTTATCGACAAGCACAAAGAAAATTCTTTGCATATGCAATTCACTTGGAAAATAAAGGTAAGTATTACTGCAGATGTACTGTGTCATCATGTCAAGAGTAGCGGCTGAGGATAGAGGGATGGCTCATATTTAGTGTGACGAAGGAAGGGGAGGATGATGTTTCCTCAGAGAATTGTGAACATGAACTCTGAAAACCAAAGTCCACAGAACCAACACTCATCATGTCAACAAGACATACAACTTGGTGGTGATGGGACATTTTGTTTCATTCTTCTTCTTATTTTTTTTTCAGTCCAGATGACATTCAGTCTATCGGAAATTTACCCCACATGAATTAGAGAAATGTACCCAAATAGCTAGAAATCCCTTCCCGAGGCTCTGCCAGTCATTTTCCATCTTTCACCCTCAGCTGATCTCAGTGTGTCCTCAGCTGTACATCACCATCACACCTCTGAGGACCGGCCAGTATTATCCACTTCATTTCTGACTATGGGGGACAAGTTCTCTTAATATAAACTGAACTGTCCTCAGATGTAGCCCTGACCCTGTTGAGCTACAAGGTGAGGGAAGAGCGATCATCAGCCCTCCTTTATGTTGTCTACATCCGTTCCTGGACTCCCAACTCCTCGCCTCAGTCCAGGTTTGATCTGCGTCAGACATCAGACTGTACTGGGCCGTGCCGTGCGGTGCTGCTCTGTCCTGAGCGGACGCGGGTGTACTGTTACCGTCTATTTGTCACAGGTCAGTGCTTTGTCCTGGGTTAATTATGACCCGCGGTACAGACTGAGCGATGGAGAACGAGCCTCTTAAGTAGCACCGCAGCCTGGACATGGTTAACGACAGTCCCACGCTGAAGATCATATGAACAACGGACACTTAAGATAATATTACTCTACCTGAGAGACAAGAGCCATCAGGCAGGAATGTGCGTGCGCTGGATGGGGTGGTGGTGTGTGAGTGGCTGCATATGAACAAACAGACATCGCCGCAAAGCAGAGACAGCAGAGGAGAGCGAAAGAGCAACACAGACTCTTAAGAGTGAGGGCGGTCTGTGGGTGAGATGAGGTTTGCTGGTCTGCTAATTCTATCACAGAAAGAAAGAATGGACCCCATTCAGCCGTCTTACTCGCAGGGCCCCAGCCGGTGGGTGGAAACGGCGATAGAGCTGATATGGCATCACCGGAGTCCCCTGAACCTCCCGCACAGAAGCTGGGGCGAACAAAGATATCATGCAGTTGAAAGGGACGGAGCAAACAAGACATGAGATTAAATGATTATGTGAACTCTTGGATGTCTCGGCGGCCAACAGCGGCAGCGTGAACCCACACCGTGAGCCTCCTTTGCCGTTAGCGACAACATCACAGTGGAAGACGCAGGCAAACACTAAGCCTCTGCTAGCCAGATGCTAAACCAACAATGGCAACGGCCTGACCTTTCCTCTACCTTTTGTTCTGTGTGAAAGTCCCCGGCCAGCACATTTTTAGCAAATGCCATGCGCAATAAGCGGTGCCATGCGGTAAGATGGGTAAACAATGTGCTTCTCTAAGGGTTATCAACAAACAAAAGGAAAAACCAATCCATAATCGGTCACAGCCAGGCCTGGGATGCCAGTATTTGATGTTTTTGTTTTTCTTTTCTTTATTATTTTCTCCTCCTTTAGCTGCATCCTTCCATCTCTTCCCCCACCTCCAAACTCCCGTCATTCCCTCATCATTCAGCCTGTCATAAAAACTCTTTTTTCTTCTCCATCGCTATTTCTCCCACGCCTCTCCTCCTCCCTCCTCCTCGCTCCTTCTGTGTTTATATGGGGTGTCTTGGGGATGGCGTGAGTGGAAGCTGGCCTCTGTTGGCCTTTACAGCTAACGTGCATGACAGGCCAGGCGGCTCTGGAGCTCCCACACCCAGCGAGCTCGGCGCTGAAAATGGCTTGCGATGTGTATTTGGAAAGGGCTTCCCCTATACATACTCAGCCTATCGCCGTTTACCCAAAGCATACAGAGGCAGATTCTCTCCACCTGCGTAAACTTCCAAAAATGTGGACATGATTATTTTAGAAAACGAGAACAGCAACGGTGGCCTGTGCGTTCCCTCCCTCACATCTATGCCATGTGCCCGACCCAAGTCACGGCCCGCTTATTTTTTAATAATCCATCTTGTGTTTAAAGTTTTCCTAAAGAGCTCAGAGACCCGGGGGTCACAGATCCAGCAGCCACCCGGCGTCAACCCGCCCGATGGCAGATGAAGACAAACACAAGGATGTAGAATCGTCTGCCCGCATGCACATGCACCATGTGACCGGGCCAGCTCCGCTTTCATGCCAAAGTTTGAGATAATGGCCGTTAAAGGCAATCGTTACAACAAGCACTGACATAGTGAAGCGGTGACGACTTAATCATTATGCCCTCAGTCAGTGAAGATGGGGAACCAGGTATTACATCATCTAAGTACATCATAAGAAATGTAAAATACCAATAATGACTGGGGATTACATGTCTTGTGGAGCGACGTTAAGACAATTCTAGACTGAGAGTTTAACCTCGGAGGTAAACTTGGGTCCCCTGGGGTTTCATGGGCTGCAGGGGCCACGGGAAAGCCAGCGATCGTCAAAGAAGCCTTCTGACGGACAGAATGGGCCACACGTGGTTGGACGGAGAAGAATAAGATGATGTCAGTGTTTTGAGGAAATAGACAGTTTGACAAATCAAAGCACCCTCAGATGTGTTTGCAGAACGCGGATCTGGCAAAGTGGATAAACAGGACTGGTCGCAGCACGCGAAACCTTGATGCTGCTTCCAGTGCTTTGGGCTGAGGGCTGAGGTGCAGGCTCTGGAGCTGGCCATGTTTACTCTGACAAATGCAACGCAAAATACCCTGTTCCTCTATAGGAGTAAGGACAAAAAAAAAAAAAAAAGATATGTCCATAAATGGGAATCGTGCAATGTGAACCCCTCCACTTGCATACCTTGCGGTGGCTTGGTTGAGAAGCTGCTTCCAGGAAACAGTAGAGAGGCGAGCCAAACCTCGGTTTTAAGTGTCCCTGTCCCTTTTTGCTCTAACACTCACACTTTTCTTAGTCTCTCTCTCTCTCTCTCTTTCACTCTCTTTTACTGAGCCTCTCTTTGTGTCTCTTTCTCTCTCATTTGTCTTAAAAAAAAGGATCCAAATCTGAGGAAACATTTTCTCTCTCTTTGCTCACAGGCTTTTTCCAGCTCTCCATTTTCAACTCCTCTTTGCTGTCCTCCTTGGTGACGACGGCGACGCCGCAGAGCTCGTCTCAGTCAGTGTCGGCCCTGAGATGAAGAAACGGTTGGACTCAGATGAAAAAGCAGGGTTAGTCACGGCTTTCTGTGGCCCGGGGGCAGGGGGCAATCTAACTTTGAAGGTTAATACCAGTTTTAATTTTCTCCAGCGAATTAAAGTGAGTCCCTGCTAACCTCTCGGAGGCCCAGGGCATGCGGCTGGGAAATCTCACGGGACGATTCCAGACATCTTGGTGGCGTTAAGAGTATCTTTACTGCAGCCGCTCAACTTGGCCCTCTGCCAAACTGGCACTGGAGTATCTTCGCTGTATCTTTTGGCTCTGATTCATTCTGCCTTGCTCTATCTTCGCTGGCAGGAGACAGTCACAGTCCATCGAGTCCTAACGACGGTCCTCTGCCTTTTTAATCTCTAATAATGACAGGAAATAATGGAAAACGACGGTAAAGACGAAGGACATGAAGGAGGGAAAGTTTGAGAAACATGTCCAAACCAAGCCAGCAGTTTTTTTTTCATGGTAATATATTTTTCCCTTGGCGCAGGCTGCGTGCATATCTTCTAGCTGACCTTAACTGAACGAGCAATTATAACAGCGGGCCAGGCGGGCTCTGCTGTTCACCACTGATATCCCTCTAAATGAATAAAAAAATTAAATACATCACATACAGGGTTTCTTCATCTTTAAAACATGTGTAGAAGCCAGGCCAGTTTGTGAGGCCTCTTTCCAGTAATCTCGTTGTTTTTCTTGGACTATGGAGGGGATCGCGAGATTTTTTTTTTTGCTCTGTCTTCAATAAAACAAAAGGGCTAGAACGTAAACAGACGAGAAGAGAAAGTGTTGAGAGATACTGACAACGAGGTAAACAGGGCAAAGGGTGAATCGGGTGAATGCAAAAAAAAAAAGGGGGGGGGGGGTTACAGATGGTGGGGAAAGTGTGATTGAGGAGGAGGTTTGATGGCTGAATGTGCAGCAGGAATGATGAGTGCTGCTGGTCTCTTTATTTGGACAGAGTCCTGGGTGACCTGTCTGTTTAATGCAGGTCTGATCAAACAGGCAAATGGATATCAGATGTGGAGAAAGCGAGAAAGGAAGAAGGAGAGATTGTGTGACAGGCAGAGTGCAACGAGAGGGAGAGATGCTCCGAAACAGAGGAGTGGTCTTAATGTGAGTCCAGACCTCTTCGCTCACACACAGCCGTTTGGACCGGAGATTGTCCCGAGGTGTTGCTCAGGCAATCCGTCATACGGACAGATGGCGGGATAAAGGCGTACCTGGCTGGGCGCATCTCCTCTCCACACGTGTGTCCAGTTAGCGCCTGTCCTCAAGGAAGAACCTGTCTCCACGAGTTTGTCCCTGAACTTCCTGTCTGGACACCTTGAGGACACGAGCTTTTGTCTCCCCATCGAACAAACAGGCAAATGATTCCCAGCGCTCCTCACCTGCTTTCACTATAGCTCCTTAGACCTTGAAGGGGTTTAGGTGAAGCACGGGACCTTTTTTTTCCACACACACACACGTAAATGGGAATGTTATCAAAATGTCTTTCTTTTTTTTTTTTTTTTCAATTCCACCGCTCTGTAGCTGCCAGCAAAGTCAACTGCCGTTTGTCAGAGCGATTTTGAATGGCGTGAGTGATGATGATGAATGATGATTTACACTTCACTGTCAGCCCACTGCTGTTGCACAAATGTTTTGTGCAACAGCAGCTCCATTTGCAACAGCACATAACAAAAAAAAGAAATTAACACAGGAAACAAAGACGCACACATTTACAATACAATCACAGATAGCAGGGCTCTCTGGAGTACATTTGTGGGAGAAAAAAAAACAGTATAAAAACACTTTGAAAACACCATAATAAATAATGTGCAAAAAGGTGGATGTCAAACAGTGACAAAAAGATAGCTGACACAAAGCAAACATGGCGACTTGACAAACCCACTGAATAGTTGAGGCTTGAGGATCCAACCGCAGGTCCAGAGACGCAGAAAATAAATCAGTGGAGCACTACTAACTAATCAAAACCATTTGATTTTCAGCAGAAAAGACAGTAACATAACGATGGGACTTGCTTTAGTCTAAAAAAATCATAGATTTGAGTGTCTCTCTTTGATCTGGCTGAGTTTAATGGGCATGTTTCCCCTGGTGAACAGTGTGGCTGGCTTTACTAGCTTGTGGTGGCTGCGGGGACTTGAGCTCATAGGGCAGAACAGGACAAACAAAAAAAAAACTGAATGGATTGAAGCAATGTTTACGATGAAAAGCTTGAAGACGTAAGTTTACTTGGATGAGCTCTGTGCCATCCCTGAAGAGCAGCAATGACGAGAGCAGACGCCTGATTTTGGTCCTTTAGCTCCGAACGAGCACAATTATGTGGACTGAAGAGACGCAGACGTATGGTTCAGGTTTCATGGTGCTCGCATACAATCGCATAACATGTGCACACATAAACACCCACAGGAAAACATAAAAAGTGACAGAGAGAGGGAGAGAGAAAGAGAGAAAAAAAATTCAAAGGCTCTAAAGGAACACATCCTTAAAAACAGAAAGATCGCAAATTTGTTTTGTCAAATCGTTCAGCGGAATCCGACGGCGAATCACAACACTCGACTGGAGCCTGGTGTTGGTTTTCACCATCAGGAGGAGGTTTACTCAGCAGGCTTTCTATGGCTTTCTCCCTCTGGTTCTTTCACATCATCATCCTCATCATCATCAGCCCCCCAGAGCACAACATTAACAATAAACAGCAAGAGACGCTACACCATGTTCCCTTTCAGCTCAGCTCCCCTCTTTGATCGGTCTGTCTTTCATTGATCGTCTCTCCTCACGGCTGGCTCTTCTTTCCCCCCGGAGGCGCTTTGTAACTCGGTTAGGGAGAGCACAGCCGGGACCAGAGGCCAGCGAAGGGAGAAGGCACAAAGAGACGAGGAGGGATGACAAACGGAGAAAGGAGGGGAGGTTTCCCGTCGAGGTCAGAGGTGTGGGAGCGGTCCCAGAATGTCCGGTCAGGGTCAAAGCGTCGGCGCAGATGGACAGAGCAAACAGCCGCCTCTCGGGGCAAACGCCGCTTCCTGTGAGCAGCACAGGAGATACAGGCAGTTTAAGAGGTTAACACAGCAAGGGTCAGAGGTCGGGAGGCCGCGTGACCTCACCTGCCCTTCCCTTCAGTTCCAGCCGGTGGAACAAACCTGTTCCAACGTCTGCGGGGGGACGCACAGACACGAAACAGACTGTGGGGGCAGACTGGGAGGAAGGCCGCGTGTTTGCACCGCTCTGCTGCGTGTTTATGTGTGCACTGGTGCGTGAGTGATTGCACTCTTACAAGGATTTGCGGGCATGCAAGCCTATACAATTGCAATCAGAGAGATGCTTGTTTGTGCGTTTGTGCTTTCGGTTCAGATTTCGTCCCCGTGCATGTATTTTTATCCCATCTCCTGCGACAGTGTGTGTTCCAGTTTTTTGTCCCTGCAGCCTGACTGTCACTGCCGTTGTATCTGCACCGCTACGCTTTGTTGTTTCTGGCACACGCAGCCTTTTTGAGACGGGAACTCCGGTGGGAGGGTGAAGGACATGTATTTGTTAAGCAGGGATTCCCACCTGCTCCGGAGTTACAGGGCAGAACAGATCGAACCATCTGGGGCTTCTTACACAGCTAGTGGGAGTCGGAGGCTGAGCTGTGTGTCTGAGGCTGGATCGGGGGTCTCTGCGGACTGAACTGACCCGCAGAAGCCCCTCTGCAGTGCAGCAGCAGCTCCGAGCTGGCGGAGGATGGATGAAAAACCGAATAAACATCATTCAGGATTAAGTATCAACTGTTGCTTTTATACAGACGTGTTTGTATGTGTTAGGTGCGCCTGCGTGTTATCCGCGCGCGCGTCCACATGCACGCACGCACGCACGCACGCCGCCTCATCACTCCATGAAGTCCAGATGTGTCAAAGTCGAACTCCACAAACGAATCTTTGATGTGAAACACACATCATCGTCCGCACATCTGTCCGTCTCTCCCCGTTCTCATCCTTTAAGGCCCACCGATGTCGCAAGTGGCCATGACTGTGTTCGTTCTGGGCAGGCGAGATAAATACGAAAATAAACAAGCGCGCCAGCTGTCAACCAGACTATCAAACTACAGCCAGCACCATATCACTTTCATCACCACTTCTTAAGACACGCTCTCATGGGAGAAAAAGATAGAGACAGACACAGAGAGAGCAGGCGAGGAAAATAACAGAGGAGTGAATAGGTAGAGAAGATATTACATGCCCCGTTGAAGGAGAGCGGAGAGACGACAAATGAAAATGTCAAAGTTTCTCAGCCTTTATCTCCGACTCTGCGTGGTTGGGACTGACAAGCTCATGAGGCCTAAGGTCATCACTCTCAGTTTCTCTCTCTCTCTCTTTCCCTTTTTATTTCTAACTTTCTCCATCTGGCTGAGGCTCTGCGAGAGGATTTACTGAGGACATTGGTTGTGCTTTTTTCATTTGGAGGACTCTTATTGAACTGGCAAAGTGGTCCATTCACTCTGACACTTGGCGAAAGGGCTTGGAAGTGAACATAAAGCACTGGCAGGGGGGGTTTGCTGGGCTTAGTGATTGAACTCTGCCTGACACACGGAGCTGAATCTGCCGTTTATAACTAAAGCTGAAGGACTGCTGAAAATCATGCCATGCACGTATTCATGCAAGGATACGCACCTAGAGGTCGAATATTGTTCTCGCACATGCAAATCTCAACTCAAAGATAAATTAATCGCATGGATTTTGTAAACGATCCAAAATGCTTTTTTTTTTTTAATTTCTGCTGACCACGATATTGTTACATCGTCAAGTTTTGAAGCCTAAGGTCTTGTGCAACTTGAAAGCCAGTTTTAATTTACTGTCCACAATAAAAACCCTTGAACATCTCACTACCACAGAGCACTTTATGTGGCTTCCACTACAGCGGACAGCACAGATGAATAATTTATTGAGGAATGTCTCTGTAGGGGAGCCAAGAAAGACAGGGGTGCTAGAGTGGGAGGGGGGCCTGAGATGGAGGCAGGGCTTCCATGATGAAGGGTTGTAAAAAAATAATCAAAGCATTTGTTAAAAATTTATTGCGTTGTTAGGGAGCACAAAGATGACATACAAAATAGTACCCTGAGAATGAATTACTCTCCTGTCCTGCCTTTACACATCCTCTCCTTCCTTTCCATCCCGTTCTCCTGCCTCCTTTGTACACTGGTGCTGTAAAGTCTGCCTAGACAAGAGCATTTCTACTGATACTGACTCATAGACAAAGCATATCAGGGACTTGGGACCATCTCGGCACGCTAATCTTTCACTAATCATCATTTTAATTGCGACATCCTGATAGAAGCGTGACCCAGCTTTGCGGAAATTAGACGCTGCTTGCTGCAGAGGGTTTTCATTATGGAAAATAACAAGCTCTGATTATTTATTCCTCTGCACGTCATAAGCTAACTGTCACAGGTCCTCATCTCTTATTTAACTGAGACGAAAGCAGTTGTGTTTAAGGAGAAGACAGTTTGCACCTTTCCAACTGGGACGGTACATCCAAGGTTGGATCTGTTTTATGATGGTCCACATCTGTAAAGCAGGAACTTCATGGTCTGTTTTTTTTTTTTTTCTTTTTCTTTTTTTTTTGGGCTTCTGAAGTGGAGAAATTGAACCGGTGGGAATAGGATTCTGTGGCCACAGAGAGCTTCTCGGTGCTATTTTATCATCTTTGATCATAAAAAACACTGAGAAGGAAACATTTAACTCATCATCAACAGCGAGGCTTCCTCTGGGGTCAGCAGCTGATCACAGCCGGTGCAGCACAGGCGAAGGCGTGCTGCCCCTCGCGTATCAAAGTCACTGACCCGACAAATTAGTCCCTTGGAAAGGCCAAACGATCCGGCTCTTTAAGGTGCCTCACCATTTACCGTGGAAATGCATGAGAGGCAATTATGGTTCCCCCCCTGGAGCAGGGCGGCTGAGCAAACACTGGAGGGGGGATTCCTTTGAGTGTGACACAACTTAACTTCCACACGGCTGTCGCAGCCGGAGGGGTTTGGTAGAGCCTGGACCGCATGCTCCATCTTTGTATCATGACTTTCGCACTCATGTAAGCATCCAGACAACACGCCAACTCAAACAGACACAAAGACACAAGCATACACGCTTCCCTGTAAGCACGTACACTAGTAAAATTACATAGCTGCCGTACTTACAGACATTTAAAGCACTACTATGGATACACACCTACATGTGAGCAGGAATAACTTGAGTCACTGTTTTCATAGGTTTTTTTTTTTTTTTTTTTTAAATATGTTTAGCCCTGTTCGGACAAGATTAGTTTCACAAATGATCTGAGTTTTAATTAGTGACGAATAGTAATTTATTGTACACAATCTGATGGGGTAAGATTCTCCGTAACATCACCACAAAATTACACAGATGGACGTGGCTAATACACTCACACTGTCACCAAAATTGAGAGGGTTTGGTTTTGGGGGGGCATGACGGTGCTCATCAAGGCTCATAGTAATCCACCCACCTACATTCTGAGATAGCAAATTTAACATTTTGTCCTGAGGGTGGTGCTAGAGAAAACACCACAACATCAAAAAAAAACAACAGGGTTCATTCTCTGGGGAGCATGAGTGTGTTTACTAAATGTCATGGCAATGTGTCCACTAGATTGTGAGAAGTCACATTTGACATTCTGGCCTCTGGGTGGCGCTACAGGCTGAGTAAATTACTTAGCAATCCATTGAGTACATTTAGAAATGTATTGTGTACCAGTCAGTCAGTAGGGTCATCACAATCAAGAGGACGACTGAGGAGTTTGAATGCACTGACCAAATATCATGGCAGTCCAGTGATTAGATGTCATAATATATTGAGTGCAAAGCTGACATTTTGGCCACAGGTGGCGCTATAGGGAATGTTCATGAGTTCACCAAACTTCACAGGGTTCATCCTCTGGGCAGCATGAATGTTTGCTGTATTTCATGGCAATCTGCTCTGTAGCTTTCAGCACATGTTGCCTCGGAGTTAAGAAGTGAACCAAAAGACGGATGGATGCACGGAGAGACATGGACATCCTGAGGAAGAACATATGAAATGACCTCATGCCTCCCTGTAAAACCAATCCTGCCTGAACAGGGCTTTAGTTTATCTTCAGCTCTAAACAACATAGAAAATGGAAGTACTTCCCGCCCCTCCAAAAGAGTAGTGACCCCTCACCCAGGAATAACCACCAGCCTTTCAGGTGTGCAGTTAACCACACTTGACAGGACCTCAGATCAGGTGTCCCTCTATCTCCCTCTCTCTCCCTCCCTCTCTGTCTCTCTCTGCAGGGAGGAGGCAAGGTTCAGGGTGACCTGCAGCCCAGACAGGAGCAGCCTCACAGGCAGATCAAACCACAGCACGAGCTCCTACATCACGCTCCACTCCACGGGGTAGATAAGACACATCCATCTCTGACACCTGGGGCTCGAGCCTCAGCGCAGCTTGTTTTGCGCTTGTGCGACTGTCCGTGATGTTAGGAGGGTTATGTCCAGCTTTAATAATTCAGCATGCAATCTGGTTATTACTAGGGCTGTCAAAGTTAATGTGATAACGCATGTGATTGATTAATTAAAAAAAAAAAATTCTTTCGAGAAGCCTCGTGGTGGATCTCTGGACAGAAATAAACCCATATGGACAAACATTGCAACACTGATATGTCATTCTGTCAGAGCAGAGCGAGGTTAAAATATCAGCTAAATGACAAACATGTTTCTGCTAGCTTCCAGGGGTAGCAGTGGGTAAAGCGGCAGCGCTTGTCTGTGCTGTCAAACCGCACTTGTGGAGTGCCTACGAGGCAAATCTGTCAACACAGCAAAACTGACCCATGCAGCTGCTAAATGAGATTTCCATGGACTCTCGGCCCATCAGCTTTGTTGAAGACAGCGGCCTCGAAAACACCACATTGCATCAAGGAGTCCATCATGTGAATCTCTTGAAGAGCAACCACTGTTTCCAAAATGCATTACATAGCAGTGAATGGGTGAATTGCATTGAACTGAAAGCAAGCGAGTAATTTAATACATTTTCAATATGTGATTAATCACAATTATTGCTATTATTACTGTCAAAGTTATTACTAATTTCTGTCTATTGTCTGCACCACTTGCCACATGATTCATAACTGCATTCGTCAAGATGTGCAACCTGTAGATAACGTTGCTGGAAATAACAACACATAAATTACTTTGACTTGCGTTGGCACAATCCACAGTGAATCTGGCTTAATTGTATCCCATTCATTTCGGCAAATAGCGGAGAATGCATATTAAAAGGCGGTGAGTGATTTTGATGAGAGATGCTACGCACGCGTCCCTCTCGATGAGTACGTTTGAGAGCCGTTTCAAAAGCACAAACATCTGGACAAAGGCAATTTACATAATCTCTTCCCCTGGTCTGACCTTTAGCGCAATACAAACCGCAGAGCAACATTCCTAGGTTTTTAACATGGTTATCTCAGTATGATAACACATTTTGAGACCAAATATAGATGATGGCAGCTTGGGAAAGTAAATCCACAACTGTCTAAAAAAAGACTTTTTATTTATTTTCTTTGAGATAAAGAGAATGAATGTTTATGCAGAATTTGAGCTCTTATTGGCTGCCTTATTATTCCTAGCTACCGTAACAGCTCTGAGCGGTGTGCGTGAGTCATCTTCCTCCAAGTCAAATTCCAAATAAAGAGAAGAAGTGAGGTGAGAGGGGAGTGCCACATGGCCAGAGAGCCTTTGGCCAAGCGTTAATGGTTGATTAATGGGAATCTGGCGCGGGACAGAGAACAGCTTTGGGTTACACTGACCAAACATGCTCTGTCTGCTCGCTCTACTTCTTATTCTCCATTCTCTGCCATGTCCTCTCTTTCCGTTTGACTTTGCTGTTTTTTTTTCCCCCCTTCATGACATTTTCTTTTGCTCCATCTTTCCCTCGCCCTCTCACTTTCCCCCCCTCACACTGTCTCCCTCCCCTCTCTTCTCCTCCGCATCTACCTTTCCCTGCGTCTCGCTCGTCTCCCGCACGTCGTTTCATAAGCGACACTGTGAATAGCGCACGGTCCCAGCTGCTCGGCACATTAACAATCGAGGGTTACATCTCTCAGCAGCGCACAACAAATGCGATGGGCTCAGAACACTCGAAACTCCATACACACCAGTAACCAGAGACAGCCAAAGGCGAGCGTAATCAGATGGCAACGTCCAAAACGTCAGACATATTTTTTGAAGGCTGCAGCGCTGCTTTGGAGAAGAGGGGGCCCCTTTTGATATGGCAGGAGGCCCAGCAATAGCATGCATGTGTTTGTGTATGTGTGTGTGAGAGATGGGGGAACAATGAGACGGATGGAGAGGGAAAGTGAGTGTTTATACTGTATGTGTGTGTGTGTGTGCACATCCCGGCGTCTGTGTGTGAGGACCCAAGTCACAAATAGCGGGAAACAAATTATGCTGTAAGTAGAGGGAACAGCCTGTAATAAGCAGTAATGGGCCATCTGTCCCTGCTAAATAAAGGCGATACATCACCGCCTGACCCCCTCCCCTACCAACCCGATCCTCTCTTTGTAGTCCCTGGAAGTAATATGTCGTCAAGGATACCTTTGGTGTTGGACAAATGAGGACCAAGGACCCTTAATCAGCGATGAATGAGCGGCTGCCTGTGTGCTTTCACTGTTTATTGGCGCACGCAGGGGACACACATGCATGGCGCACACGTTACAGCTGGGTTCAATTCACTTGCGCTGCAATTAATTCAGGAAGGGGATTTTCCTCAAAACACAAATATTGACACACTCTTGGCATGAGGCTGTCAAAGCCACCTTATTAAGAATTAAAAATGAATCATTAGCAAATGAATTCTATTTCGTTTTAGTTTTTGACCCGCAGGCACGCACGCACGCACGCATATCCAAACACCACTTCCACATATTTGATGCGATCTCGTATGAACGCTTGGGACATCATTACACTTCTTTATTTATGTTGAATGTTCCCATAGCTGAGGGAGCCAAAGTCTTACAACAGAGCTGAAATCTGTTACCACATCAGCGCAGCATCTGATGCAGCAACAGCCTGCAGGACTTTTAACTTGCATGCCATTGACCCTTTCTTTTGCAACACTCAACTTTTTATTTTCTGGTTCTGATAAATCTTTGAATAAAAAAAAAAATTCATTATGAGCAGATTGGCGTCTGTGTGGGTTCTCAGTCATCCAGGTCACGGTTATCCACGTGTAGCTTCTTCTCAAGAATCTACAATTAGTCCAGTTGATTTCGATTCAACCCTACGTGGGTATAAGAAGACTCAATAATGGGAGTTTAAGGCAGAGCATAGCAGGAGAAATATGATCTTGAAGACAAGGGTAGAAAGCCGTTTCAATAAGCCAGGCTCCCAGAGTGACAGGGTAAATGTCTCATTTGAGCAGCAGGCGGAGAATTGTGCAGCCGCAGTGAATAAAGGGATTTTTGGGCTATGCAACAAGTGTTAGGGGAGCAAGTCCATCACAAGGCAGTTAGGGCTCCACCTAAGAGATACAGGGTGTATTGGACTCTTGCACCACATCAATCAGCGTCGAGGTCTGTCCCTCAGCCAGAGGACCGCAAACATCTGTCCGCAACTCTGATTTAAACTCTGCTACACCTGACTTCTGCTTCACTTATTGTTCTTTGTCTGCAGTGTTTTCTCAGCCTCTCTCATTTTGTGTGTTCCCATCTCTGTCAGTGTCGACTTCTCAAAGGCCATTCTTTCCCCTCTTTTTCTCTGTGTCTCGTTCCCCTCTTCCTGCCTCCTCCACCACAGGTTGAGGATAATGAGAAGCCGGTCGGATCATGTTCAACCCGACGTCTCTGAACGGAGCCAATCGTTTTTGACATGAGACCGCGGAGGAAGCGGGGAACACGCTTGTTTTCCTGAAAGCGGATAACGGCCTGAAATTCCTCACATTCTGCGATAGAAGGAACATATGGTTATGAATTGCTGCCGAGTCGATACATCACCGAGCGAAGTCACGGGGGTTAATTGTCCTTTCCAGTGTTTTTTTTTCTTTGTCTGAATGCTGCACAAAGCAACACACACGTGTAATTGCAGTGTATGGCCTGGTATTCTGTTTCACGGTCAGCCCCGTCACCTTGATATGTCTGTGCAGTTTATTAATCAGGAACATTTGGCTGTTTCAGCGTTACTGAGAGAGAGAGGGAGAGAGAGAGAAGCTGAGAGAGACTAAAAGGATGCATGCAAAGAACTGCACAGTCTAGGGGTTAATGTGTGTGCATCCCATTCGCTGATACATACAAAGATCAGATTGTGCATTCATGTGCTGCCGTTTATTGGAAACATGCCTTTCCCACCACAAAGTACCAAAGTACCTTAAACTCAAAAATGGAGATTCAAGATGGTATACAAATTGGTTGAACTGTAAAGTCCCCCCTTATTCTTACACAGGAAGTGAAAGTAACTTGCAAAGAATGAATGAATGAATGATTTAATTCATCAACAAATAGGCCTCAGAGGTCATGTCATTTGTTCGTATTTACAAAGCTTCCATATTTGAAAAAAAAAAAAAAGTAATCTATTGTTGTTTGTTCCTGATTTTTTCACCATATTTTATGACACTTGGACATTTGTTTGTATATGCTTTTTCACAACTTGTATAATCTGATAACACTTGCTGGAATCTTAAGAAATACATTTCTAACAACCTTGTGGTTAGTCGCACAATTAGGAGTTGTGATGACCCCCCTGCCCCACTAAATACTTGTTGTGGTTGTCTTGGAACAATGATCATAGAACGGCCAAAGAAAAAGAAATGGCAGCGAACCAGATTTTTTTTTTTTTTTTTTTTCGTGTGTGTGTGTCCAAGAAGCAAGCCAGAATTCTATCATAAATTTCTTGTTTAAAGCCAGTCACCGAGCAGCCAGCTACATATTTAACATGTGCAGCAGTGTTAGCTCCTTTTTGTTATCAAAATAATAAACTTCAGTTGGAAAGCAGCAGCACAGTTCAGCGGATCCGGTCCCATTAAAGAGAGAAATGCGCAGATAACACTACAATTTTAAACGCCAGTTTAAATCAGAGACAGTGACAGGGATGATTACGTGAAAAAGCCCATGTATTTTCTCTATAGAGGAAATGTGTTGGATCCAGATTTCAGTGGTTGGACAAAAGTTTGTAGTCAATGTAATGTCAGACTTCTGGCTGAATAAGTGAATGACTTTTCCACCAAAACGCAAGCTGGGTGTCCAAATTCATGACTTGGAGAGGAAAGTACACATAAATGTAATAATGGGACACCAGTGAGTTGTTTCCCAATGAACTCGCAGGCTCCAGCGGCGCCCCCACGGTCAAGTTCACATCAGCCGTGTGTATGAGGGATCCTGACAGGTCAACACCAGCCCCTGCATGTCTGTCTCCCGCAGCCCAGCCGCTGTCACAACTGATTTACAGCACAGAAATGTCTTGGCTTTGTCCGATCCGTCGATACATTTCGATGTAGCATAGCTGAACACTGCCTGAGTCTCAGCCATCGCCAACAAAAGGCTGTAAACCGGGTTTTATGAGGCACACTGGTTGGCGGAGTGAACGATTGGACACAGGCGGCTTTGCACCTCGGCCAGATACGAGCACTTCTGCTGGGCGATAAAGTGTAATGCGCCTCAGCTTGCGTTTCTATCAAATTCATAAATCCCTCACCATTTACAGAGTCATATCCACTTACAGCTAGAAGATTCCCATCCATCAACGGACTAATCGGATTCTGAGTTGCTTTAGCTCCCGCTGTGAAAGCTGATTAAGCCTGACATGGTTTTTACTTCGGGGTAACACAGTATCTAATAGCTGTTTTCTACTATTGCCATGCACGGCTTAGGAGAGGAATAAGACGGTGAGTCGCTCTCTCGCGCTCCAGTCCCTCCGCATTTACTGCCTGCGGTTGTGCTTACCTCCCTCTCATTGGAATTGATTGAGTTCATGAAAACATCAGCCTGTATTGATTTATAGTTTAGAAAGCAGATGAAGACATTAATAGAAGACAGATCTGTAATTGCAACCCGGTGGTATCTCTTTAATGTCTTATAGAAGCCATTGTCTAAGACCCAGTGGGCTATGTCTTTAAATGCTTGGCAGGGAAGACTTCAGATCATAAATACAAACCCATCAATATGGTTGCCATCAAGCATGAAAGACGAGAGGCCTTACCATATTAAATGCTGTCATTGACCCACCCACTCACTCACTTTCTTCGAAGCAGTGCTCTAGCTTGTGAAATGGAGACTTTTTTTTAAAGCCCTCGAGTTAAGCACTCCGTTTCTCTCCCTCCTCTTTGGTTATTGCGCCCCAATTTTCCGCAGTTCATGAGATGTTTGGAGAGCAGTTTTACATATGGCCGATAAAGCTGGTGGTGGTTCCTATCTGATTCATCCTTAGGAAGACACAGTCCAACACCAACAAACGTCAGCGCTCACAGCGTGATGAAACGGCAATAACAAATCATGAATAAACACCAAAGCTTGTTTATTCAATCAGGACTGGATTTCCTCTCGAACATCCAAGGATGCACACAATCCAAACAAGTGGATGTTCCCAAATCCTGTTCCTCGATGGCAGATAATCAGATCAAATCCCGACTCTTCACACCTCTTGGGAACGGCAGCGCTTGAGAGGCTTTTTGCTTTTCCTACATCAGGAGGGTGTGCTTGAGTCCGCATTCCAGGCTAATTCTCCGTGATGGGATGGGATAACTGCTACCTGTTAGCATCAATAAACCCTTCAGTCTATCCAGGGGTTTACGCTTCAGACAGCCACCACGCTCTAATGATAAACACAACCCCGCTTGACACAGGTCAGGCAACCGCAACCTCACCCTGACTGCCGTCTGACCCGACACACCACAAGAATGGAGAGAGAGAGAGAGAGAGAAAGAGAGAGAGAGAGAACTTGTTGGGGAACAGAAAGTCCCGCATGGCTGGCATGTCTACTGCTGCCAAAATTCAAGGCAGAGTAAGTAGAAACATGTCTTGATTAGGCACCGTAATGTTACCCATGTGTATAAACATGTATAGGAATAATATCAGAAATTGCATATTGTTCACATGAATGTCTCCATACTATATGTGCAATAGAAATAGAACTGAATTTTAGGGCTCATTCCGACTTGATCATAATCTTATGTTCATATTTTTATAAAGTACATTTTTTTTGCTATTATCAGATGCTTCCCGTTGTTTTTTTCCATCACGCTGTGCCAACACAGATGTATTTATATGTCATGCTAATAAAGTAATACTGAAATTGTAAAGAGAGAGGAAGACAGAGAGAGAGAGAGAGAGACATGCTGCATCCAGACCCGAAGAAAACGAAGCCAATATCTGCCATATGGGACAGCCTTGTGCTGTGTTGATAGGGAGGTGGAGTGTAAGTCACAGAGGTAAAAGGGGAGAGGTTTCGTTGGTGCACGGTGCTGCAGAACGCCAGACAGAAACCTCGCTGAGTCTGTGACTTCAGTCAGGAAAAGTCCAGCCGAATACCATCCTCATTGTTTGGAGCTGCTGCAGGGATGTTTTTTTTCTTGACAACCGCAATATGGCTTTGTGGTCCGCACCAAAATGAAACCTGGAGTACCTTTGGCAGAAATAGCACTAGCACACACACACACACACACTGTGGCCGTTGACACATGTGAGCTGAGGCTTGTTTGTGGAGAGCATTCCAGCGTGTCGCCTCCCCGGCACATTAAAGAGGCCCCCCCAGTGGGCCAAGCTGCGCCCCCCCCCACAGCACGCATCCGCTGGGTCAGGGGAGGGGGTCCTATTTGCTTTATCGCGTTTGTTTTGATTCTACAGTCAGCATCCAATAGCGGCCATAAGAGCTGAGCCCTCAGTTTGTTGTTGTACTGTATGCATGTCCTTTTGATGTGCCGGGAAACCAGGCGGACTTCCACGGCGTAACACCGTCCGCTTTCAGGCCGTGCGCTACATCGCTCCAGCAGTGACAGGAGAGCGCTCGATGCTGACTGGTTTGCTTTTTAACAGATACATCAATGTTGGCCTTGTTCCCACAGCATACATTTTCAACACTCGCTGTTGAATCAGAGATTTCAAAATAACCACAAAAGTGAGGACTTGAGATGGACCTATCAACAGAGTGTGGGTGTAACACATAACAGAGAAACACATTTGAGATTACTTTTTATAGTAACGGGTAACCTTACATGTTAGTTTTTTAATTCATGTAATCATTTACTTAGCAAGCCACTACTTTACACTATTATTATTCCAAGTCTTTTATGGGCACAGAAACAAAATGAAAAAATAAAATTTACAAAACTTGCCTCTGCATGTAGGCTGCAGAGATATACAGTGCACTACAGTTACTATTTTCACAAATGCTAAAGTACTCTAATATGTTTCTTTTCCAGAAAAGAAGGGGCGGGGGTGGGTGCTTCAGGGGCTCAGTGTTTGAAATGTTTGAAACGGTAAAATCAGGTGCTCTTCAAGGGAAAAAATGTCCAGAAACAAGTTAAGAGAAAACCGACTGTCTTACTAAAATGTGTGCTGCAGTGTGTCTCCCAGCTTGAATAAAGGATTTTCATATTCACACTCTCCCTTCAAGACTGCAGCACACATTTTAGTAAGACAGTCCGTTTTCTCTTAACGTGTTTCTTTTCCAATTATCTAGCAATCTTTGGAGGCTAGATTCCGGTAGTTAGCTGTACCTGTAAGTGTGGGCCAAATATTTGCCTAAAAGGTCAACTTTTTATCACTTACATTTCATCCTAATCCATTTCTCAGCAGAAAATCAAATATAGTGTGGCTGTACTTGCTTTTTTGAGCAGCGCTTCCCATCTCCTGTTCAAGTGCACAACAGCCTTTTGGTGAGTCAGCCCAGTGAAGTCATAAATGTGACCTAAGTCCTAAGTTGTTGCACATCATCCCCCAATATATCTTTTTTTTGACTCTCGCCACTTCATGTGGTCAAAACTGATGCCGAAAAAATAAATCTTGAAAATACTGGCTTGATATCAGTGGGAGATGCGAACAGCTGGTGCAACAGTCTGTGGTTGGCAGTGCTGTTTACAAGTCAGACACTTTGTTATACTGTGACTCATCGAGAAGTCTTTATCTACTTTTACATCCAGACTATCAGACTCAGTAAAACTCCAGATGCATGTGATTACTTGTAACCACTTTTGTGTACCATAGCAGATTGAAATGATACTGACACAGCCTGCACAATCTTCTGTGCACTCTCTGATTGTCCCAGTGCGCTCTGGTTGATTAGTGATGCGATCAGGCACTGTCATGGATGAGTCACATCAGAGCAGACAGAAGATAGTCTGGGGATCAGGGTGGGTCTTCACGCCGCCTCCGCCAGACACCCTGAACTCTGACTGCACCAGCCCCAACCACAGGGGCTTTTTCTGGGGAAGACGGGTGAGAAGGTGGAGGGAAAACGGGGGTCTTCATCGTTCCTGTCTGTCCGCTGGGATTTGCAACCAGACGCACTGAGCACCCATCAGGAAGCGCTTAAGGATGCGTTTGCATGCATGCATCCTCACAAGCATGCACAGATGCATGCACAAATATGCATGCCTGTGCAGACCCATATGCACATATACACACAGCCTAGCCTGTGCTGAAAGGCTGTTCGTGTCACACTTTCATCAAAAACAGCACCAAGCAAGATAGAGAAAATAATCAGCCTGCACTTCTTGTAATGAGCCATTTCCATTTCCTCAGAGGAAGGAGGGGGGTACCGAGGATGTACATATTTTTAGAAGGGGTGAGCAACTGCTGAGTCATCGTATGAGCAACTCTGACAGAAAACTAAAACAGAAAAAAAAATAAATAGAAAAAAATGACGAAGAAGTACAATACACAGTTAAACACAGAAATCACTTCCACATGGCTGACTCAGAAGATAAAGAGCCAAAACAAGACCGTGATTAATGATGTTTACTGGCAGATTTGTCGATGTGCAACACAGCTATATGCCCCGATCCTTACCATTGTTGACTCAGCACATATAAATTATACATTTGAATGAGCCGAGGTGAATGTTTTGACAGTTTTGCAGCTTAGGAACTCAGTGAGTGAGCGAGCTCCCATGTGTAGAAATGCAACGGTTGGCAAATTGGAAACTGGGAATATTTGGCGGCGTGATGGTGAGAAACAGAGGGAGGGTGGGACAGAGTGATGGAGGAGATAACACGGTACGGCAGTAACAGTTGGAACATACCTGAGGTACGGGACAGCGGGCCACGGGACAGCGGTCATCATGATGAGGAGAAGCAGGGGTGGGAGGGAGAAAAAAAACAGAGCGAAATTAATAATAAAATGATTTCAGTATGTCAGCGTACACTTGCATCAAATAAGTTCACAGTTCTCATTTAGGCAGAACAATTAATCAAAATATTATCAGAACTGCAATATGGCCAACTGCATTATTCAAATCGCAGGAGCTATAATTTTTTGATAGAGGGAAAATATGTGACAGAAAAACACGGTTTTGTGGTGCCACAGACATACAAGCCTACAAGAAAGTTCTGTTTCTTTACAGACTCAGATCAAAGCAAAAATCACATCATCCTCATTTATTAGTTGTTTTTTTTCCCAGTAAAAATAAAAATTTTGATTAGCATTCATACTAACATTGCGCATCATTTTGGGATCACAAATAACTGTCAAAATTACTCTAATACGATTGTTTTTTTTCTACCATAATGTTATAATGTTCAGAACTATTGGTGTATGTGTGTGTGTGTGCATGTGTGTATGTGTGAGTGAGACCCTGAGCCTTCAGCAAGCAGCACCGTCCACTCGGCTAGACGCCCAGCTCACTGCTGATGCTCTCCAATCACAATAAAACCTCCAACCCGCCACACCTCACCAAAGTCACACACTCACACACACACACACACACACACACTCTTGCATGATAGCCAAGGGATCAAACAGAGGTTAACACTCCTCCTTCCACCCATGTATTCACAGGGACAGAAATTCACCCTGCGTGCCTGACGCAGAGTGCAAAGCGTCCGTGTGTCACACCCTGCATGTACTGTATATTGCCCTCGTAAGATGCTGCATTACTTGCAAGTGATCTCATAACCCTCGCATACACACACACACACACACACACACACACACACACACACACACACACATGCACATATTGTCCTGGTGTCTGATTTCATGAGGCAGCCGCTCCCACATTCATCCATCAGGGACATTTGCCCTCATTTCTCCAAAGTTGAGGAGAGCACCTCTCGGGCAGGAGGCCAAACAGTCTGGCCTGTCTGCTTTATGTGACCTTATGGGACACTCACACACACCGCTGCGAGATGTTGATCTCTATTAGGAGGGAACTAAGAAGGAGCCTTCCTTTCTGGACACAAGAGGGCGCCTTTTGGCAGCAGTGCAAAGCGAGCGGCTGCATTGGAGAACATGAAGCGGTGCGGTGACACGAGGAAACCATATCTAAAATCCCTTCTGCTGGTCGGGGGGAATCTTGCACCACCTCATAAACCACGCCAAACCGAGTTACTCACATAGGGGATTATCCATTAATACAGAGCATGGAGGCTACAGTGGCCGTGATGCACAGCTCCAGTTCGAACCGTGTCGTCTGACAGATTTACGACCAAGAGAAGCGATTTATCCTCTGCTGAAGGCTTTGTGTGTACCAGAGGCGCTCTCTCTCTCACTGTGACAGAGCTGGTTAGCGAGGAATTCAGCAACAGAGGAGGCAGAGGAGACAACGCAGTGAGCTCAGCCCCTCCACCTGCAAACAATAACAACATGACCATAAACATCACATTCCATTTCTTAACACCCTGAGAAGATCAGGCCAGACGTATCTCTCATGCGGCCATTTGAGGGTCTTTTCATTTTTCATTTTTTTTTTATTTTCTCTGCCTCTTTTCATCTATCTCTGCCTTCAAATTATCTCTTTTCCATCCCTCAATTTCACTTCTTCTCCTTCTTCATTTTGACTCATCACATGAAGCCCTCTTCATCTCTCCTTCCTTCATTCTCTCCATCCTTTCCCCCTGTCCTATTTACTCTTTTTCAAGTGAATCAGATTAACACTGCCAGGTGCCGTGACATCAGAGCTACATTAAGTTAGATCACTATAGTGGAGTTCATCAAAGTCAGATTACTTCAGCGCAGTTCATCAAAGTCAGACCCTTGACAGCTTTTTACAGGTCGGAATCTGGCCCAGGGAGGATCACCTGAGATCTGCACTTCCATTTTAACTTCAAAAAGCCCTAAAGTGGCCCAAAGCCTGAATCATCCCCTCCTCAATGCGAGAGGACAGGGAGAGAGAGGTTAAATAGCTGCTGAGGGAGCACAGACCCCGGGATCAGGTATGCTCCAGGAAGGATGCTGCTGTACAGCTTAAAGCAACCTGACAAGAGCACACGAGAGCAGATGTGTCATCGAAACACGATACCTGCACTGCAGGCCAGAGGTGCAATATAAATAAAGACTTTACTTTAACACTGCAAGAAATCTCCATTTGCAGTCCTTTGGTCTCATATTCAGTATTAAAACCTTGTTTTTCTTAAAAATCGGCCAGTGGTATGAGATAATCCCACTTGTTTCCAATGCAGTTTCACATGTTTTATTTTTTTTATTTTTTTCTGGGAACAAGTAAGAATATAAAAAGAGAAATGCTGAGGAAGGCCAAGGGCTGAAACGCATCCATTTTCTCTGCTGCTGTGTGAAATTAAAAAAGTGGTATACACTAATTTGTGAGTGCTGACAGCTTTTTGTTAATAGTTTTGTGCCTCTTGGGTTGGCAGTCCACAGTCGTAACAATTTGTTCACCAGTTCATCTGTTTGTGCAACAAGTATAAATATGTTGAAGCAAGACATATCAGCACATTAGTATCAAGAAACAAGTTGATTAGTACCAGAAACAAGTGGGATTATCTCATCCAACTTGCAGATTTTTTTTTTTTCACAAAGAAACAAGATTTTAGGTCTGAATATAAAACTAAACTACTTGTTGGGGGGGGGTTCCAAGTAACGTTGAGTCTCTTTTGGTGTAAATCGATACCTAATGCTGCACTGCATGATCTGGTGGATTGAGCAGATGTTATGGGTCCATCCCATGATCCCACAAAAGGCCTAAATCTCGTTATCTCTCTCTGCCCTGCAGAACTTGGGTTTAAGTCTTCCCATTCGGCGCGGTTGCATACTTTATTGAGCTGTCTTTCCTCTGGGCTTGCTGCAGTCTGGAGTCATAAGCCTACCCACACACACACACACACACACACACACACACTGAGGCCACTGTAATATAATAACCCAAAGTCTCCAGAGAGAGAGGACAAGCTAGAATTGTAAAGCTGGGGGAATAAATGACCTTGGCTTTTATACAGGCTTTTTTTTTTTTAATATCAGTCAGTGCAGGAGCTAATGCACAGTGGCTCTCAAGTCAAAGGAAAGCAGGGAAAGAGAGCGGCCTATAGCCCCTCTCACAGCCCTTCTCCATCTGTCTCTGCTTCTCTCTTTCACGCTATCTCCTCTGTCTCAGTTATGGCCCGTGCACCTCTCTGTGTCTCCTCCTGCCTTTTAGAGCTCATATTGTTAGCAGCAGTCTCATCAGAGCGGGGCGGTAGCTGCACCATGGACAGGCTTGGGTGATACATCAAAATCTTATTGATATCATGATATGACACTAAATATCACCTGAGATTTTAGGCATTGTAACGTGATGATATGGCACAAGTGTGTGTCTTCATATTTGTACTGCATTACATTAGAGAGATGCAACTTTCTGAACTTCTGACTTCTGACTATTGTAGTTCTATTATTCGCCTCTACCTGCTTGGTCATCATATTCACGTTACTAATGTTTGTTTACCAACAGTCTCTTGTGTGTAAATGTCTTATGAAAGCACCAACAGTCATTCCTACAGTAGTGTTACAATATCGAGATCAAGTTATTTGGTCTAAGCTCTAACAGAAACGAGAAGCACAAACATGCATGTACAACCTTAAACTTGCACGTTGCATCTATGCACGCCAAACTATACAGAATACTTTCACTTTCCAGTTAGGATGTACCCTCATGAAGTCGTTAAGTTGATGAACAGCGCAGAGGAGAGAAGAGGAAAGGGTCTGAGACATCTTGACCGGATCAGTAGTTGAGTTTTTCTCTCATTCTCTCTATCCCTGCAGTCCAACGCATGCTGTTCTCATTACAGCTACTCTGTGAAGAGGCAGTGGAGTGCTTAGCTACACACACACACACACACACACGCACGCGCGCACACACAAACAGCTTGACCATCCATCAGACTTGTAACTGAAGATGCCTATTTCTTCCACAGGTTCTCCTCCATTCTGACATACACCTCCATCTAGCAAGGGAGGAGGAATCTAAATTGTTACATCTTAATGTGATCGGTAAATCTTTGTTTTGGTGCCGCTGGATGCATCAATTCCAAATGACACGGAGGCAATTTGGGGGATTATGGATAGGTTTCCTGGGAAGCACTTAGAATAACTAATGAAACTGATACAGGAGCCCCGCGGGAGCCCTGTGGTTTGGTGGTCCTGCGGCGACTGTAGGCCTGGATGCCTCCCCATCCGAACTGTAACTCATGATAATTACACTGTTTCTCGACCTCGATGACAGTGTAAATAAGGGCAAGCTCTGTGATCTTCAAGCATAAATAAGGGCTGAATGAAAGAGTTTAATTAAAATATTTAAAAAATCTTTCTATTTTATTTTTTGGGTACATTGTGCGCAGGATGTGACCGAGTAAAACGCTGGTGCACTCATCACTCTCGAGTCTGAGCGACATCTCTAAAATCTCAACGTGGAAAACGTCCATGCTTCAAACATCTGAAGTTTGTTTTCCTCTCTGTATGTCTTTATCTTGCTTTTTAATCGATACAATTTTTCCTGCTTTTGCTTAGCCCCCCCACCCAAAAAAAAAAAAGACAACTTCCATTGTTCCATAACTTAATCATACAAAATAATGTCACCCCCTCCTAAACCCTGAAGTTATCAACTGCACCAGGCCAACATCTATCTGTTCTCCATGAGCCTCCCTGCGGAGTGGAGCAACACAGCGGCGGACTCCTGCCTCTCTGCGTCTCTTTTGCTCTCTCTCTCAAACACACACCGACACGCAAACACACACACAAACACCGGCCCGCTGAACAATAGGGGCTGAGCTAAACCCCATTGAGATCCTTATCACCTCTCTTCCCTCTCCCCAGAGGGCTAACACAACACGGCTCAACATGTGGCCCGTTCCTCCCGCTGCTTTTGTTCTGGGAGATCCAGGCTCTCTCCACAACGGGGGGTCTAATGCCAAACAGACCGCAGAGATACCGGGCTCCTGCCGTTAACTCACTGATGGCATCTCCGGGCCGGGCCAATCGGAGTCTGAGAACAACGGCTCTCCTCCAATGGGAGTGGACGTCCATGTCACGCAGCGCCTGTAGTCTATTAAAACCCAAACTTGGCTAATAAATCGCTATCGCCTTTCCTGTCTCCTTTAAGCTAGGTACAAATTGGTGAACCTGCACAGCCTGACTCGGTGTTACTGAGGTAATTACAAAGAGAAACGGAGGGATTGTGGCTGTGAGGGTTGAATGAATGAGAAAAGAGACTGAATGAAAAAAAAATTAGCCTCTGTGAAGCACACTGGTTTTATTATATAGCCGATTAGTGGAGGGCTGGAAGGGAAGAGGGATGGAAGAGGGAATGGTTTTGTGTCGAGTGAGCGGGGGGTATGGATGCCTCGAGGGCCCGCTCTGCTGCTGCGCTCGACGAAACAGAGCCACACATGTGAACTGCAGATCCTCATATGAAGAACAGAGCCCGTCTCTTTCTGCAAACGCTCTTTTCCCCATGTGCTCGCTCTCCAAATTGTCTATTTGTCATTTCACCCCCCACCCATCCTTCTCTCTCGCTCTCCATTTCCCAGCCATTGTTCTCTCTCTTGCTTATCATTTTTCCCTCTCTTTCCACGCAGACTGGAGGCTTTGTTACAGACCGAAATTCAGCTGTCACTCTTATCGCAGAGTGATAGGCTGGGTCACACATCTGGCCACCCCTGGCAGGGAGGTCCCCCGCCGCCCGCCCTCCTCTATCGCCCAGTTTTATAGAGCTGACAGGATCAAGATCTGGATCGAGCTGCATTTTTATGCCTCCTGAAAAAACAAAATCGATACCGACCCATAACACTGAGGCCAGGTCTGCCTTTCATCTCGGGGCTTGCGCAGGAGGTAACACATGCTCTTGCTCAAATGGGTTTCAGCACCACAGCATTTATCACTTATCAGCTAATCGGCAATTAATGCAATAATCTGCATCGTAATCTGAGATCATCCACGGCGTTTCTACAGTGACTCATCAGGATGACTGTGCCACTACAGCGCTGATTCTTCCCACATTCCTCTGGGGCTTCTCTCCTCCCATCTGTCCGGCCGCTTTTGTGGGTCACCCAGTTATTGGGGCTGAAAGGAGCGTTGTTTGCAGAGGGGTCGGCTGGTCTGTTGTGACAACTCTAAGTCCTAAAACAAACGGAGCCCATGGAGCAAGCGGAAAACTGCTAATCTCCCCATAGATACACCCTGCAGTCCCAACCCGCAGGCTCGACTTGGTACAAAACACTGGGTAGCACATACTGTAGCCTTAACATGGACCCGCTCAGACAAAAGCACACAGGCCAATGCACAAACGGCACTGTCCCGAACACGCTGTGCCAAATTTCTCAAATCCAAATGGTGATGGTGTTATAACATGCAAACTCGCTGATTTTACTTCAGTGACTTATCAAACCCAGCTGTTTGACTGACACACACACAATGATTTTCCATGTCACTTGTCAGACCATATCATAGTTAGTATATTTCACGGCATGCCAATAAACAGGGGCTCCAGACAGATCGATGTGTTGCAACAGAGGAACCGTGGCGTCTCACTTGGCATCTAATTACGTCAATGGATTCTCAAGAGGGAGATTTTGCAAGTCAAGTATGAAATGAACCAATCTGGCTTCGATTACAGTGCCTTTGCCTTTCACGTGTGTATATGTGTGTGGGTGTGCGTGTATATGCGTGTGGGTGTCTCTGTCTGTCTTTGAGCATGACCGCAAACACGTGTGTGTGTACCCCCAGACTGGGACGACATGCTGGCAGCATTCCTGCATACAAGCGAATGATGACTGGCACTCTCCGAAAGTGACCCGACTATTGATTTGTGTCTGCAGCCCATAAACGAGGGAGAAGTGTGCCGAGGCAGCCAAACACAAAAGACACAATACGGACCACAAACATGAAAACAAACCGTGTCTAAACACCCCAGATGGGACAACAGTAGAAATTAATGACAAGTCTCATCCTTCATTTCTTCCCTGCTTCTGTCTTTTCCTTCGACCCTCCAGCTGAACATTAACCGGACAGCTGAGGCTGATGTGGACACGAGGCAGCAGCGGCAGCATTGCCATCTTGTCTTGATATGCAGCATTAGCACCGGAGTTATGGGGCCTTGGAGACTTTGCTTTGTCTGAAGGAAAGAGACAGTGCAAAAGAGAAAAGGAAGAATGAAAAAAGAACGAGTCTACAGTGACCAAGATGTAGCCCGCGTTTGATGCAAGTCCCCTTGGGTGTAATTGTTTTTCTTTGTTTATGTGTGCGTGATAAGTGGTGACACTGCTGCTTGAAGCTGGGAGACTTATTGGACTGCTTTTTTTGTCTTTTGGTGGATACAGAATATCAGTGGAAAAATGCATCCATCACCAAAGCTTCATCAAATTTGACAGCACTGATCATTACGCTTGCTGCGCCACTGGTCTGTTGGTGGCGCTGTTGTGGTTCAATCGGGCTTAGAGTCAAAATAAATGACCACAACATCAAAATCCATCTTTTCTGCAAATTTAATTCAAAACAGGCCAGCGGAGGCTCAGAAATCACACTTGACAGACAGTCAGAGCCCAATCCATGGTCCCTTCCCCAATTTTCAATCAAGTGGGACAAAGGAGAGAGAAAAACTGAGGGATAAAAACACAGAGGAAAGAAATCTTAACTGTCCACCAACAGGGGAATACGGGAAGAACTGAGCACCGATGGACAGCTTCAGTTGTTCATCAGCTGAGTCTGCAGCAAACCAGGACCCGCCTGTCCCTCTTCGCATCCCAGCCAGCGATCCATCAAGCCGTCTTTGTTCATCCTCGTTCACTGATCCACTGCGACACTGCCCACTTTTTTTTTTTTTATCTTTAGGGAGCCACCGAGGAAAACCTGGAACTGGGCTTGGATAAACAGCAGCACCAAAACACCGGGTAGAAAATAGACACTCTAGGATGGCGCCCCTTGCAAAAACAATAAAAAAAAAGGCTTCAAAAGAGCACTTGCAAAGCATCTGATGTGTTCCCTGGGTCAACATCACCAAGAAATGTGATGTGTATCCAACACTTTATGAAAATAATAATTACACATTTGGGTATATCATGATATGAATGATATATGGGCACAAGTTTGTTTGGAACAGGAATATGTGTCATACCTGCTGTGCATGAGGGAAACTGATTGGCTTTGACTGCAGCTGTCTCTGCCATGCAAGTGAGCTGGGGAGAGTAGAACCAGTCACTGCAGAAGCACTGCCCTGCTGTAAACTCTACTTCACCTCTGCTTCTTTCATATTTCACATTAAAGTTGTCTTCTCCCGCCATTAAAAGCTTAGCTGCGAGAGAGAGACCGAGAGACAACTGCTTTGAAGACAGACAAGACCAATAGCCCTGCAGGACAGTATACTACCAAGTGACAGCCCATTTTGCACTGAGTACAACAGGATGTTCACTGGGAGCCTAAATGTGACCACAATTTACCAAACCATGCCTCCAGTGATAGATGGCAAACAAAGCACGGAGCCAGCATGCACACCCACAGAAACAAACCAGGGTAAGAAACTAACTTTTTTTCTCAGAGGACATTTTCTGCTCACTTGGTCTGATTTTTAGGGGAATTTTGGTTCTTTTCGGGCTTTATTAAACATTTAAATCCTAAATTTACATTCCATATTGGCAAATTAATACTAAGCTTATACCTCTGCTTTCGATTGATTTTCCCATCTCCCCCCCAGCAGGCCTTACACAGGAGCCGTGTGTGATCTTCCTGACTCTGTCCTCAAACAGCCCATCCTCTACTCTTTTTTTTTTTTTTTTCATATTTGCTGTTTTAGAAATTGTTGATGCAGTGGTTTGCGTGTGGGGTTAGCACACTTGCTCTACTGGCTGTGTGGTGCCAACATTACAACATTATTGTGCTTCAGGCTACAGCTGATTCAGTTGTTTTCTAATGAAAAAAAAAAAAAAAAAAAACACTTTGGAAAAAAGCAGTGGAAAAAAGCCCCCGGTCATAAATGACCACAGCGGCCCACTGGGAACAGCAGCCACTTTCACACATTACAATATTTGAAAGTTCAAGAAAAAAAAAAAAAGCAACTGGGTAAACAAATGGAGCATTTTTTTGTGACCTCTATTTTAATTTAACATTTATTGTAGGAACTTCTAAGAGCATTCTTGACCAGAACCAATTTCTGACTCTGACACACACACACACACACAAAGAGGCACACACACATACACAAATCTCCCATTCCTCCACAAACAGCCCTCTGAACTCGGCAGAATCATCTTAGTCATCCTCGTCTCCAGACACTTGGCACGAGATCAAGCGCTGGTGCACAAAGAGAGGGACTCCCTATAAAAGCTCTATAAAGCATTCCTCTCATTATTCATTTGATCATAACGACATATGCAGCGGGACCGAGCAGATTGATAGCCTTCAGGCGGCACAGAGTCAACACACGGGCGAGATTAGGGGGGGATACGCTGCCTGCCTGCAGTTTGGAGGTTCGGAGGTAGCATGCAGAAGCAATGGTGGCTGCAGAGTGGGAGCTGCTTTAGCCTCCTCCTGCCTTGTAACAACAAACCTCTGGCTATTGTCTGTGTGTGGTGGCGGATGGGCGTGTGGGTGTGTGAGCGGGTTCACGCTTGTGTGTACAGCCCGCTGGGGTGCACTGACCGAGAGAAATCAAGTGTGTCATGGCACTGTGGCCCTCGGCTGCCACCCTGCCTCGAGCCCCCTCGGGCGCCATCGGGTTCCCAGGGGCCCAATCAAAACCCAGCGTCACCCGGCGACCTTTTCACCCCAGTTGTAAGCGCTCTGATTAAGACCTCATCAGCACACCCCTGGCCTTTGCAGCTGCATGAACACACACACACACCCTGCTTTGTCCACCTTTAACACACACACACACATAGGCTAACACATGCACATACATAAGCGGGCACACAATCACACACCATACTGACCCTCAATCACCCAGAGTCATAGGGAGGCAGGGACTTTGTAACCTTTGACCCCCATGACCAGCTTCTTAATCTCCCTCCTTCTAACCTCTTGGGCTTGCTATGTGTGTGTGTGTGTGTGTGTGTGTGTGTGTTTTGAGGGCAATGCAGTGAGGTGTGAGAAGCAGGAAATGAGCATCCAGATAAGAATAAGCCTAGATTCACATCCAATCAGCAAGACAGCATGAGTTAAGGTTGTGTGTGTGTGTGTGTGTGTGTGTGTGTGTGTGTGTGTGTGTGTGGTGGTGGGGGCAGATGATGTCAGATCAAATGGATGAGCCAGCAGGGCGCAGGAAGACTATAAGACCCTGGTTCAACAAGTGGCTGGACTCTGAAAGTGCAGCTTAGCCCCCCAGGACACTCAAACACCTCTCAGGCCCCCTCCTTTGTCTTGCTGTAATGAAGTCATCACCGTGAGACACTGGGCTAGATAATAACCTCCATAACCCCATATCAGAGCCCTTTATACCGGGAGCGCTTGGGGAGCAAAAAGTCGGCTTTTTTTTTTTTTCTTAACCCCTTTTACAGATGTCCTGTTTTGGAATGGTCGGCCTTTATTGACTGGGAGCTTCAGCTCTGTGAGACCTGCTCCGATAGAAATATCAAACATGACCCACATAGCTCAACCACCTCCCCGCTGGAACGTGGTATAGTATGTTATTAATGATAACAGTAACCAACACAACGTGTATCGCAGCGCATGAGCGGTGGGGGCCGAGGCCAGGGGAATGGAACGGAGGTCAGTGTGTCGCTCCAAATAAAACAAAAGCAGTCTCTCCTCGCGGTGTACTGCCAGCTATTCAAAGCAAACTATTCATAAATTTACATCCCATTTCAGCATGTTACTGAGACACTGAGTCTGACCGAGGAGATTCACACAGACGACTCGCATGCTGTGCGAGCAGACGTACTCAAATAGACACAGATGCACGTAAACACACTAATTTCATGAGTCACAAAAGCACAGAAAGGGAAAACAAAGCGGGGTTTGGAATTTATCCTCGAATCTAGCTGGATGCTGGTGGGTTCACGGCGCATTTAGACCGAGGCGGTGAAACGAGCCACCAGATGGACCTTTGCACCTCTGTCGGCTGTGCAGCGCGGAGACACGAGCTCTGCAGAAGTGCTGGGCAGCAGGGACGTGATCTGTTCGGGTAGATCTGCAAGGGATTATCACAGGCAGAGGCAGATCTGGTTACGGGCTATATCTGGTTATGTTTTCACAGTGAAGCATCGGCCATGATTCATAAACCCTGTAAATTTCACAAATCAAATGACTGGAGTCCCAGCTAGGGATAACATTACAAGAGTGGAGTAGGTGAAGAAAGAAAAGAGGTAAAAAGATGACCGAGAACAAGAGAAGAGGAAAGACGAAGAGAACAAGAGAGAGGAAAGGGGGAGTAATGTGGTGAACAGAAAAAAGAGAAAGGAAATATGGCTATAAAAAGGAGGCGACAGACAAGTAGATTGAATAAAGAGTGGACTGTCCGTTCTCCTTCTAATCTGTGAGTCACTTCTGATGTCATGAAGTCATGGACACTGACCTCCACCTGCCTGTGTAAGCAGCGTGACATTAGATTACCAACAAGGCTTATCTCATCTCCCCTCATCTGAACTGTAACTGCGGCGCTCCCATTGTGTCCTCTCGCTCCATCACACAACGTAGATCCAAACCTCGCCGTAGGAGGATACGGTGCATGCCATCCCTTCAGTTGGTTTGGAGGAATAAACCACAAAGTGAATCAAGAATGACAGATGCCTCTCTAAAACAGGAACCATGTGCTGTTTAGGAGGAATATGCACCAATAAAGGAACTATGGAAATGGCTGTTGAAAGGGGCTTTCAAGCGCTTTGTTTCCCAGTGCTAACCAAGACCAGACCGTGAGCGTCTTACCTCCAAAATCAGCGTCGAACAAATATCCTACAAATGGGCATCAGTGGGTCCTTTTGTTCCACACCAGGCAATGAACGTGATTGATGAGTCTGTAATTACTGAGGGTGACAGTCGCCTAAAGGTTTACTGGGCCTGTGAGCAGAGGGTCACTGATCTCTGGACCGGCTGGAAAAATTTAGACCAGGCGAGTGAATGAGAGGCACTCTCCCAAAAGTCATCGGCTACTAGAGGTGCCATTGAGTAAGGCACTTCAGCCCAGCTGCTCCCGTGGCCAAGAGACAAAGCCATTATGTAAGTGCCAGGCAGGTCTCTGGGTGAGAGGGTGTGCACAATGTGTGTATGTGTATATGCTGCCACTGTAAATAAGAATGTGAAGGGCTCCAGACCAAAAAAAAAAACAAAAAAAAAACACACACACACACACACACCTATCCAAAGTAAAATCTACATGAAAATGTATGTGGCAACAGGGAGCCAAAATTGTGGAAAGTGTGGAATTAATTTGATTTCACAACAGATAGGAAGTAGGAATAGATTAGTGGTGGGAATCTATTCCTACTTTCTATCTGTTGTGAAATCAACATTAAGATGTAAGGTGTGTGGTAATAAGGAGCCGAAGTGGTTAGCTTCCAGCTCCCCACTTGGATCTTCTATACAAGGTGAGCTCTAGCTGACAGTCCAGCACAGTGGTGCTGTGAGAAAGCTCATTAAAAAGAGTGTGACATTCTTGGTGGTCAAACATCCGCATTGCCATAGAGTTGTCCACTGGATGAAGCAGAGCGTGGAGCGCCTCCTGTAAACAACAGTTATACAAATCAGCCTACACAGACAGGAAAACTCTCCTCCTTCTATTTCTTTCATCCTCGCCCACATCTGATTTCCATAAACTCTGATAGCTGTCAATACATGCCACGACAGAAATAGCATCTTACTCAGGGAGATGCAGACTGTAGATAGCCTGTTGAGTGTTTGTATGTGTGTGTGTGTGTGTGTGTGTGTGAGTGCAGCTCACAGGAAATCAAATATGGATGTTAGACTGTATAATGCAAAGCTGCCACTAAAAACAGAGCAGACACAAACATTTATAATATCTCCAGTGTTTAAATTAGGATGAACCAGATCTGTACACAGTTTAGAGGCTCGTTCCCATCCCAGCATCGTTCCCACAACTGCGGCGTAAGCTCCGAGGACCGCCGAGGAAGTGGCCGCTGCCAGGAATCCCTCTTGGCCAATCAGCTCCGTTCTGGCTTTGTGGTGAGGCGAGGCAAGTTTGAGGCTCTGCGATCTGTCACGGCGTTGGCTCCTATCAGCGCTGATCTTGACCCTTGGAGGTAAACTACTACAGTAATACTACAGTGACCTGTGATGTACCAGCATCCAGTGCACACATTCCAGTGAGGAGCCTGGGGGGCGACGGGTATTCCTCCAATAAGAGCTCTGACACAGTCAATTCACTCGACTGCACAAGCCGCAGGGCCGAGGGGATGGAAATGGGTAGACTGCAATGTATAACTCACAGACTCATGCAAGGAATTAGATACCGCAGTTGTGTGTGTGCGTGCGTGTGGGCGCGTTGTGCCTGCATGTATAAATCACTGCAACTATATGTAACATTTTGATTTAATAATTCCTCTTCATGGCCAAAGAGGTTGCCAGAGTTGATCTTTCAAGTTGTCACATTGAATTTATTTAAGTGAATTCAGCTAAGTACCATCCATCCAAGCACATTACAAAAATGCAACAGGGAGCAATCCACTGGCAAACTGCATAAATAAAACTCTGTATGGAATCTCTGATGAATGTCTCGGAGACTCCTATAGCCATAAGTGCAGGATCAAGTGCAGCGAGCCAGACACTTTTTTGCAAAATGAGCCCTGACAGGATGAATCAATATGCTGATGTAAATTATGTGACCCTCGGTATACTATACGGTTGCTTGCCAAAGACAATTTTTAAAAACAAAATGCTGATATAAAATGATTTTACAACAAGGGTGAGCGAAGCAGCTGCCTAGCAACAGTTGAGCGGGACGACACAACAACAGAAAGGTCTGTGGCTAGCGTCAGGGACTAACTGTACTGGACTGCAAGCAGCAAGCCTTAACCAAGACTGCCAATCAGAGTCTGAATAAGTGCTGTTCTGTCCAAATAAAGTGGGGCTGGGTATTGGCAAAGACCCCATGATACAATACATATGACAACATATGGGACAATGATCCAATTTGTATCTCAATTCATAGCCGTACTATAGAATTGACAGAAAATGTACAAAGAGAGCTTAAAATACAACCAACTGCATAACAGCTGGGCTGACTAATAAAATATGCGACATGTTACATAAACAGGGAAACCAGCTCAAAACAATTTAATACAAAATTCCAATTCTAATTGAATCACCACAAAGCAGTTAACACAGTCCACTACAATGTAGATGTCATAACATCAAATTAAAATAAATACAAGGGGCAAATACAAGAACCGCAAAAAAAAAAAAAAAAAAAAAAAAAAATCACTATTCAGTCACTATCACTGTTCAGACCTCAGTTAGCCAAGTGTTTTGCAGCATCCAGGTCAATACAGAGCTTATTAAAAACAAACTCAAAAACAGTTAGGTCATCAAACTTGGCATTACAAATTGAAAGTTTGGGTATAATTTTCAGAGCGCTTGGTTTTTCTCCAATTTCAGTTCAAGTGATGTCGGAGCACACAAAAACAGAAAAAAATAAAATAAAATAAAATAAACATGTAGGTGTTTACAGTAATAATTGTATCAATATAATAGTATTTATTCACTCCAAAAGGAAATATTCCAAATATGCTTTTGCTGCTCCTTCTAGAGGAAAATACTTCTTATAGTTTGCATCCATTTTTCTCAAGCTGACAGAGTGAAATGCAATGTCTCCCAAGGTCAGAAACACACAAGTGGAAAATTGTGAGTTGAAATGAATGCAGCATTTGTTTTTGTCACCATGTGTCTCTAGTTAATTGGATTAGAAAGCAACACCGTGGATCAGATGTTCTGGCAGCAGCATTTTTTTTTCTTGTTTTGGGGTGGTCTTTGTTTGTTATTTTGGCACTTGGCTTTACAAAGCAGATGGGGTGCTGTTCAATAAACTAATACCAAAAACAGTTCTCCTAAAAAAGTTGAATTTTATAGATAAAAATTGATATGCACAATATTAGAGTCTAAAAAAGTTCACTGGCTGATCAGAATTGAGTGTTCAAAAATGAAACCCTATAATCACAGAATCATAAGTCAGTCATATTTTGGGGTTTGCCCTCAAAACGCTCAGGCCGCTGAGTTTCAGCTGCTGGTTGAGGAAAGCCAGAGCCACTCTCTGACCTCTGCCTCTGAACGCTAAATTAACACTCAATGTGTTTTCACTTGTGCAGTGCCACTGGATGACAGGGCCAGGCAAGCCGATCGGCCGCACTTTCTTCTAAATTGGCCGCGGACATATAGAAATGCGTCAAAAAAAAAAAAGGAGAAGTTAATACACACTGGGAGCCCTCGGCATCTGGAGTTTCGCTGATGGAGATAAAATGTTCAGGGACAAGAATGCTGAAAATGAAACGGAGACATGAGGTTCCAATAAGGGCATAAAACTGTTTTAAGTGACACACAAGGCCCCCCCTCCTCTCATTAACTGACCTACAAACACATACCAAATGCTGTCAGCTCCATCCCAAGTACAACCTCGCTCTTTTAAAACAGAAAGCAAAGCATTCCCAGGCCGCCGTATCGCGCACAGACATCTCTGCAGCCCCCAAAACATGTCTCATCTGACACAATAACTGCAGTTCCACATTATCATACACAAGCAAAGTCCGTCTTTGAAAGCCAGCCAGTCTTTGGAAGGTGAACCCTTGTTAATAAATGGATGACTGGTTGGTGCTGTGTTTGCCGGGGAGAGACGGGCCGGGGAGCGGGGCCTGGTTTGTAGGAATGCTTCTGGGGGGAAGGTGATAACAGCTCGTCAAGGTCATGGGACTACTTACCGGCTAACTGAATCAAAATGGTAGTCCGAAGCGATTCTCCGCACCCCCGTATTTCTGCAGCTTAGCCTTTGTGGCTCAAATCTCCGAACTAACTGAAAACACAGTCGCAAACACAATCCCCCAAAAGCCACTGTGGTAAATTCGCTACCATATCGCATCTACGAAACATTGGGTAAATGCATGATAGCATCTCAATAAATCAGCACATTTGGGCTCCATAATGTTTCTCATGCTATGGCAAGTGCATGGGAACTTTCCTTAGGCCGTCCGCTGTGATAAGAGAACATCAAATGCAGTAACTGAATTAAAGGATCGGCAAAAAAGATAATTAGACTCCTATCAGGACAAGGAGCTTGCCCTAGAGTAGAAACAAGCCCCAGCTCTGACCTGAACTCATTCTCCCCTGCAAATAATTATACTCTTCTCCCTCTGCCATCTTTATGCAAATAGACCTTATCTGTAACGTCCATTTAGCACTTCCTGCCAAACAGGAAATGCTTGTCTGGAGAGAGATTTGATTTTTATTACGCAGAAGAGCCGGGACAGGAGGTAATTAGCCTATCGTGCTGAGAAAGAGAGAGAGAGAGACAGTGCAAGTCCGATGATGTGACTAAGAGACTATGAAAGCGTTTATGCTCCCTTGTTTTGTCGCCGCTTCCTGAGTTTAACTCGAGTCAGATTTTATCTCGATGATAATAACACTTTTATAATGCCTTTTAAAAAGCTCATTATTGCAGCGAGCAGAGGCCGATGTGGGCCAACGGGAGGCTGTTACTGAGAGCGCCCACTGAGAGAGCGGGGACGCGTTTTTTGGCGGTCGGCCCTGCAAAGACGTCAGCTCGGGGTCAGGCCACAAAACTGCTCACCCCGTGATCCCCTGCAAAACACACACTCTGATCGGCATGCAAAACCACTTACTGGTGCAAACGTGCATAAACATACCAACAGATCGCACATACACAGCCATTTACCCAGTCTTGATCTCTCTCTCTGTCATACACATCATGCCTTCACATGTTATTCGAATTAGCGGAAATATGCATTGCCAAATTCAAATAAATAAATCAAGTCCCACACAAATTGTGATTACATGTTGGAGCGTCAGAAATACTTTTTTAGAGGAGATTGTGCCTTGACACGACTTGCGGTTTTATCTTGATGGAGGAAAAGGCTTGTTTATTTTTCTAAATACTACTTACCTTTAGTAGCCGCTGATGAGGCCACTGACATTTCCTCATATTGCTCACTGTTGGTTGCGTTATAGCCTTTTCACAAAGATGACAAAATAGGTGAGGCTTGTTAACCAGCTACGTTTCCCACCACGCAGCACTTAAGCCTGAAGACTTTGTAATTATGACTTTACAAGTCAGAAATACTACCTTCCAACCCGCGCCGACATTCCCACTTTCTCTCTCATCTCCAGCTCATTTCCCCTCTTTCTTCTGCGCACACACATAGACAACACACACACACACACAAACACGCACTCTCACATAGAAACATAAACACACAGACACCCTAATTAGTCACACCTGCCATCCATTGCAGCCCCCAAATTAAGTCCACATTAAGAGAAACTCACACCATAACAGAAAAGCGTACATGACACAAATTACAATGCGTGCTAATCACCCCGGTAGTGTGAGCTTCATTGTAAATATACAATTCCACCAAATACGTGTATCTGTCAGTCTGGTAATGAGCATTTTTTTCCCTCTGACCCCATGAAAGATTAATGGGCAGCGTGTCAGCTGCTTCAAAAGGGAATTCAGAAAACAAACTCCTTAATTGCTATGGTGGACGGCGTTCCTCTTTGATTATTATGCTTTGAGCCGGGTGTTTGAGCCAGCATCGCGCTTCAGTAGTGTGGGAGTGCTGGTTTAAAGGTGTCTCTTGCACACACACACACACACACACACACACACACACACACACACAAGCGCGCACACTCACATTTGTGTAGCAGCAGTGGGTCCGTTCCCATGCCACGGCCTGCGCCGCAACACCAGCTCCATCTCTTATTACCCTTCATCACCATCTGTGTTGTGGTACCTTGAGGAGCTTGACCCAGGCTCTCTTCATCTTCCTCACACATGACCTCTGACATGACCTCTGACCCCACGGGGCCTCTCCAGGCTTGTTCCCCGCGGACCCTGACCACTCAGGCCCCGCTCCGTCACTTATCACCCACCAGGAAGCCGAGCCTCGTCGTGCACCGAGCGGCTCGGCCCGGCCTGCCTCTTGGGAAAACGAAGATGGAGTGAAGGGGTGGGAGAGGACAGGAGAGGAAGATATCAAAGTTTCACTCGGCGTGAGATTCATCTGTCAGCGCCAGAAAGCGCGGGGGGTTGTCGTCCTTTTGTCTGTCGTGGCAAAGCCGTGGTGTGGGAACGGAGAGGCATCAGGGGAACATATGAGGAGCAATGCAGAACCTCACCTGCTTCCACGGATAAATTACAGCAACGGAGAATTTATCTCCTTCGGGGAATAATCAGCGGAGGAGCTGTCAGAGTGTGGCGCTCGGTGAGTCGGAGTTGTCAGCAGAGTAAGAAATGACAAAGATGCCCTCAGCCCTCAACAGCTGTCAGCCAGACCATAACAGCACCTTGTGCAGAAACCGCCCCCATATGAGCCTTCCCTCGCTCATGTGCTTATGCAAGAGACATTAAAAGTGTCCACATTTCACTCTGTCAGAGCAGAGAAACCTGGGTGTTAGCCGTCACGACTCTCACGCTCCCTGAAAGGATTTCTTGCAAGAGGGACATCTGGAATGATGAGAGGGAGAATGTGTGTGTGTGTGTGTGTGTGTGTGTGTGTGTGTGTGTGTGTGTGTGTTTTGTATGCATGGGTGCACGTGGGGGAGGGTTACATTTTCTCTGCCAAACGAGTTCGAATCATATCTGCAGATGACCTCAGTGTCGCCCCAAGAATGAGCTGTGATGCAACTTTCAATTTCAATCAAAAGCAAACAAAAACACTGATGAATTGCGACGCCGTGTCGAGTCACGCTGTTGGCTGGCGGCGTGTTTGCGTAGGTGGCACTTTGTGTGTCCCGGCGGTGGAGTGATGTTTCCATTCCTGGTAATGAACTCTCACTGAGGGACCGGGCCCAAAGGTCATCAGGGTTTTACTGGCTGAACATCACAGCCCAATTATAACTGCACACACAGCCATGCACACGGACATGTGAATGAAGACGGGAGGAGTGGTGAGCAGATTAATAGGCGATTATGACATTCATCATGTCAGGCGGAGCTCTTGTGCCTCTAGTGTGCTTCAGTGGTAGACTGATGTCCAACCTTTGAGATTAAATTGATTTTAAAGGAATATTCAAGCATTTTGGGCAAAACACCCTTTTTCTGACAATACCCATGCTGAGACAAGATGTTCAATACCATGTCTGGTATCAAATCCAGTGGTTCAGTTCATATGGGAAGCATTTCAGAAAGGCTTAACATAAAGTTGATGGGAGTCATTAGCCTAGCTCTGTCAAAGTGAAAAAATAAACCTTACAGCAACTCAGAAGCTGTCTTATTTACACAGTGAATCATGTGTATTTGAAATACACATCTTAGGATTAAAAAAGATTTGTTTGTTTTTTAGGAAAAGTTAGATTATGGAACTGTAACTGCTGAACACATTTATCTTTCTGTCTATCACGGTGATCTGTGCACCACTGAAGGTATAGGAAGATCCGGTTCAAATTAACTAAGACAGCCTCGGAGTTGCTGTAAGGTTTAGTTTTTTCACTAACCATGAACCAAACCACTTGGATGTACAGAGTTGAAAATGGTATCGAACATCTTGCGTAAGTTGGAGTATTGATAGATAGATAGATAGATAGATAGATAGATACTTTATTCATCCCAAAGGAAATTCAGTTTTCAACAGTATCCACAGTTTACAAGATTAAATAAATAAAAAATAAAGTATAAAAGATGACACCAATGTGCCCAAAACGTTGGAGTATTCCTTTACGACACTGCATAATCAACACAATATTTAAATTAATCAGCATTTTCAAAGATGCCCCCCTGTTTTTGAGACACTAATCTAATTAGGGGATCTTACAAGAGTTCACCACAGGATTCCAACCCCTGGCCCCTGCACACACATGCAGGACTGCTTATGCACATGCAAGCATGCAATCTGTCTCTCCCTCACACACACACATACACACACCCACTCAGACGCACCTTGCCCTGTGGCCACCCCCCCGCCCCTCAGGCCAGATGTGAGGTCATGTTATTGAGAAGATGATGAGAAATGGCAGCCATCTGTCCGCACACCATAATATTGCTGTTTCCTCCCCGCCCCCCAAAAATATTAGTTTGTATGTGTGTGTGTGTGTGTGTGTCTTTGATTGCTCGTGTCATGTCATCACAGAGTGGACCTCCAACCCTCAGTCCCACCACGAGGGGGTTGGATGCATTCCTCTCCACAGCATAAAGCTCCAGATCGGGGGGCCAGAGCACTGAGGCCGGGGGTCTTCGGGTCTGGAAGGGTCCGGGAAAGCAGAGGGCTGCCAGCCTCAATCCATGTCAGTCATGCATGAAGGGATGATGTCCTCATGAGGCCGGCCAAACATGAGACATATACCCCTTTTCCACCTTGGCCAAAGTTCCCGGGTCTTGCTCTCGGGAAAAGGTTGCAGGGGCAAAGTGAGTTCCCTTAGCTCTTGCGTGTTCTCGCTTCCGCCGCATCACGAGAACAGAGTCCTTTGGAGCTGTCCAGTCATTCTCCATAAACCTGACGACAGCTAAACAGTAAACCTGGAAGACGTCGAAGCCATCATGTTCATACTGTGATGCTGCGATGCTGTGATGTTGCATTTGGTTTTGGAGAAGAGATGTTGTTGAAAAGCATTTGAGAAGAATTTGAGTGCCCCGTGGTGTACCAGGGACAATTCCTGAAAAAGGGATAACAAGCTGAACCAGCACTGACACCGTTAGACAGAGTCAAGGCGAGGGCACGTCAGACGCTCTGTGAAGACGGAGGGGAATGAGGGTAGAGGGATGGGGTGACTGGTAGAGAGGGATTATGGGAGTGAAGGGGCGAGGGGTTGAGGGCACAGACGTTCAGAGAGCAATAGGGCAGGAGGGGAGGTCCGGGCCAGGGGGAAAGAGGATGGAGTGCATGTTGGGGGGGGGGGGGCGAGAGGGAAAGGCCAGCACACTTCAGACAACATGCTGAAGACACAGGGGCAGAGGGCAACGTACTCCTACCAGCGCTTCAAACACATTCCACTAAACACACAGAGACAAGACAATCTGAGGCTTCTTGCAACAACCACCAATTTTCAAAGAAAGCCTTAAACGCTGAAACGTGGCAAAACAACCTCAGGGGAATGGCACTGCTGTACGCATACGTCTCAAACAACCGGGATGATCGGAAACAATTATATGGGATGTTATTGAGATTAACACACATGGAAAGTAATAATCCATTCATCACCGTACACAAAATGTACTAACACAGCAGTGTGGCCCAAGATGTGGGAAGATCCCCAAGAGCAAATGAGCTGTCACACACAATCTGCATCCATAAATCATCTATTAAAAACAGCAAAGGACACGTTTTCATTTGTCTTTTCTCTAATAGGAGATTCCCTTTGATTTCCCATCTGGGGGCGAGGAGCTGTTTACACACAAACATCTGGTTGTTCGGCGAAAAGTACACAAAGACAACCTGGCAACCGCGCCACACGGTACACAACTGTGCTCCTATTTATTAATTTAATTCGGAGAAATGTAAACAGTGTACGGTATAGTAAGCTGCTCACAAGGAGTTGGGCCTTGGGTAAATGAGCGCCTCTTGAGTCTTCTATAAACCCTTTACAAATGATAAACATGTGACAAAACACCAGGAAAAACAGCGCAACTGGGACAGGAGTGCACACACAAACACAGACAAACACAACAGCCAGTGAGAGTGGAATGATATTAGATTGCTTGTGTGTGTGCGCGCATGTGTGTGTGTGTGTGTGTGTGTGTACATATGCACTTATGTGAGTCCGTAGACAAACATGTTTCTTCAGGCTCTGTTGGAGCTGGCCTCACTGGAACTAATGACACTTCCAATCATAGTGATAGGCATCAGAGAGAGACTGCACGCCATACACACTCTCTCCACACATTACAGCGCCGCACCACGCCAGGCCACACAGAGCTCACGCTTTGGGATTTCCTTGGCATCGCAGCACCGAGCAATCTTTCACCTATTACCCTGCACAGGTCGGTTAGGTGATGCAAAACACAAATTAGCCAGGTTAAAATCCACATCTGCTCCTTTTTTTGCACCTAGAAAGAATGACCCAACCTACTGATATCCTACGGTCAACATAACATTTTTTTTTTTTTTTTTTAGAGGAGACTCATCTCCCCTGATTCTCTTTATCCAATCAACCGCAACTGCTCGCCATAGAGAGTTGGGTCCACGCAGATTTTCACAAGCAGAGGCAATGGGACACGGAGTGGGGAGGATTCCTGAGGCTTTCCAGTGGAATTTGGGAATCGAGGAGGGGGGGGTGAGTGTTGACACAGGACTTTATAAAGTTTGGAGCTACAAACCACACGGGCCGGTAATTCAATGAATTTTCCATTTTCCAACAATGACAGTGGAGACAGAGTCCACTGTCACGCCGCTCAGACACAAAGTGCTGTGAGCATTAAGCCTGTCAGCAGAGCGGTTATTTGCAAGATCACTTTTTCTGTGTTTCAATGCTTGTTTTCCGGTGACGAAGCGGATCTAAATTTAACCTCTGCGTTACCTCTGCTGGCTCTCTATCCATAAGTGGCTCTCTGTTTGCCTTCTCTTTCCCTCCTTCTTGACTGATGTTAATCATCTTCACAAGTTCTGAACAATTAATGGAAATAACATCAAAAACATAATATGGCCAAGTGCAATATCTAAATTGCAGGAGCTGTGATTTTTTTTGATAAAGGTAAAACGTGTGTGAAAATACTGCTATAAATTGCCTTGGCCCACACAGTGAATTCATTTTCATTCTTTTTTCCAGTGAAACATTAAAATTATAATGCAAAACTGTTCATTCCCACGAAAATTGTGAATCACATCACGATTCCAATGTCAGTCAAAATAATTGCAAGATTATTTTTTTACTGTGTCGTTCAGCCCTAATCTTTGCTTAACTGGTGCATTTTGAGAAGCTGTTGAAACTGAATCCTGAACAAAAGCGTTGTGCTCTGAGCTCTCCTATGCAATCTTATGGGACGGTGCTGAGGCGGGGCAAAGTTCCCCGCGGGAGAAATGAGCATTTAGACACACAGGCGGGCCGGCCGTGCCTGGCCACACACAGACTCGGCGCGCATTCCATCTAACCAGGACAATTATTCCCACTATGGGGAGGTTGAAATTTATTAGCAACTGTGCAGTCAACAGCACAACGCAGCACAGAGCCAACAACAATGACAGTGACATTGAACTGCATGAAAGGTTATCCAGCTTCCAAAGCCTGCACGGCCCTTCTCAGTGTAACATAACCACCTCAACACTTTTCAGATGAGTGGCTGGACAAGAATAGCATGTCTGTATTTGTGTGTGTGTGTGTGTGTGTGTGCTTGTTGAAACATGCCAGTTTAAGCTATGGTCACATTCGAATATGCTTTTTGCATACTCTTTGTGTAAGCTTCGGATAATAGTATGCATAAACTATGCCAAGCTCCTTCCGGTGGGCTTTGTTTTTAAGTGTCTTGGCTGAGCCCCAGTCCCTTGTCTGTCTGGCTGGCTGCCTCAATGTCTGCCTGTTTATCCATTTGTCTGAAAACGCTGGGTCCCATACACACAAGGTGACTCCGTCCTTCCCATCTTAGCCCCTCTGACATCTGGTGTGTGTGTGCACGCAAAGGGATTAGCATGTGGGGGCATGCATGCATTTGCGTTAGTGTGTGTCTGCGATGAACAAGGAGTTAGTGAGAGAGTAATGGCTGGCAGGTTGATGCCATGCTGCAGTTGCAGCGCTATACTGGCGTGCCTTATGTGTTTTTACCCCTGGCAGGGCAGGGAGGGGACGAGGGGAATGTAAGTAGCGCAGAATCACAGTCAACCTGACACCAGCATCACCAGACCAGAGGGATGACAACAGGCCAAAGCATTCCACACTCCTCCAAACATGGCCTTCGCTCTTCTGGTGTAGGACACGCTGTGCTCCCCTGGTGAGCTTTAGTGCTCTCCAAAGGGATCTGCACTCCACAGCAAACATGTTCTCATCTCTGGCTGGAGAAAAAAAAATATGTAAAAACTCATCTCCGCCTCAGTAAAATCGACTCCTGCTAAGATTTCTGCTTGACAAATTGGGCATGTCAGATCAGCCGGACATGCCGATCGATCAGGACGCCGTGCCCCCAGCAGATGTGATAAGAGCATGACGGATGCTAAACACAGGGCTCGGATTCTCTGCAGAGAGGGCATAAGTAACAGATAGACTCATCATGTGGACGAATGAGTGCAAGGCAGCTCCCTGAGAGATTAAAGAGCACAATAGCAGTGTTAGTGTTTTGCAATCACTGAAGCTGTCTACTTCCACTTGAAATATGTGACTGCAGGGGCCAGCCAAGAAAAACAGAAGAGGGGAACTCTTCACTTGGATTGTCCAGTGTTAATATTCAACTTAGTATCAACTTTTAATGAACTTAGTGTCAATTTTATTGCAACTTCCTGTCAACCTTAACTTGGTAGCACTAATTGGACTGTCCAGTGCTAATATTCACCTTAGGATCAAATTTGCATCACCTTAGTAGCAAGTTAGTATTAAATCCTTAATGCATGTGTCTAAAAATCTAATGTACTGTTTTATTATTTTACTCAGGCTATTTTGCTATCTTTTTTAATTTAATTTTTTAAATTTAAATTTAATTTTATTGTATTGACATTTTATTGGATTCTGCCATTTATTTTGCTGTTCTGAAGCAGTTTGTAACTATGTTTTGAAAGGTGTTATACAAATAAAGTTTATCATCATCATCATCATCATAAACTATGATATGGTCAAAAAAAAAAAAGTCTTAGTTTTTTTTTTCAAGATTCACATTTTCAGTGTGCATTTTTCTTAGATAGATAGATAGATAGATAGATGGATAGATAAATATATACAATAAAGACTATAAAGGCTAAAACTAAAAATACACAATAAGGACTAACCTAAGAAAAAGAGATATGAGATGTGAAATATACGAATGAATATGAAATATACAGATCGAATTGAAGTATATATATATATTTTTCTTGTTTTTCACAAACTACAGCTACTAATTGATGGGAATATTTGAAGGACTGGTGACTGTTTTTCTGGGTACGCATGTTCTGTGCACAACAGTGAATTGGGGCTCATTTGACAGAGCATGTAGCAGCTATTACAACGTCAATTTTTACAATTAAGACTTTTTTTGTGTTGATTTATAGCCCAGCTCTGGTATCCACCTAACCCCAAATTTAACCCTAAGTGGGTTAACAAAATAGATACTCAGTTAAAAAAAAAAAAAAAAAAAAAAATCAGCTGTGAGTCTATTGATACCACACTGAGTATTTACATTACACAGTTTGATATGAAACTGAATATCCACACTGACTCTCTTGTGAAACTCAACTGATACAAAGCTGATAATCAGTTGAACATTAATATCAGATCATCCAAATAAAGTGTGACCCAAAGGAGAGACAAAGACAAAAAAAAAGGCAAAGAAATAAATAGTCGATTTAATTAGCCCCAAATCATCTGCTCTCTGTTTCAAACATCACACCACATACCAGGCATATAAAGCCGATTGATTTCCTGAGAATTTTTTTTTTAATGAGACCGCTCATAGAAAAACGGCCAAATATAGAGTGAGAATTTTAATGAAAACTAGAAATAGTTCCATGTTAAACCGCGAGTGCGAGAGGTTACATGCCTTTTAAATGAAACGAGCTCTCGCATAATGAGGGGTCTATTTGCAAACGGCAGGCATGGAAAATGTATTAGTCCGTTCAGCTCGGCTGTGAGTGGCGGGACGGAGCATCCACAGGAGGTCACTGTGTTTATATATGGGAGACTGTATCCACTCTTCAAGGCTACTCACCTCCTCCCTTACTTTTCTCACTTATCTCTCACTCTTTCACTCACACACACACACTCACACACGCAGAAACACAGGTCACTGTAAAAGGGCATGCAACATTCCCAACATTCCTGATGGTGCCTGGCATCCTGGCCTCCGTCAGTGAAGATCTGCCAGACCCTCTGCACCAAACACACACACACACACACCACACATAAACCACCACTAATCAAACTGCCAACACAAACCGATACTCGACTCCATTAAACACCAATCAGACGCCACTGAATTTCACTGGAGTCATCCTCGCCCCGGCTCCCTCCTCCTCATCGGTCCTAACAGCCAGAAAACTGTGAGATTCCCGTTCCCATCCAAAACTCATCAGCCTCAGCAGGGAGTGAGGAGGATGAGTGTGTGTCTTGGGTCCGTTTCTCGTTCTCTGACATTTACGGCTGTGATGTAAAAGATACCAAAGATGCGAGGAGTCAAAGGTCGAGGACGGATGATTTCAGCCTCAGACACGACATGCTTTCTATTATTGTGCCACTATTTCACACATTTCATAACTGTACATTCACATATATTAGTAATTAATTAATCTGAGGTATGCCTCTGAAATCTATCTGATAAAACAAAACACATTAATTGAACAATTTCGGCTTTAAGTGGGACAAATACAGTAAGTTTTATATGTAACTGCAGATGTGATATTAATACTGTAATACTGTGTGAATTCTCCACCCTCTTGCAGCAGTATGTATCATTTATGCAGTTCATCTGATGATTTTCAAATGATGACAATGACTTTTTAGTGAGGTGTGTTATGTGCATTGTGCATTTTGATGAATTGAAATGTAAATTTTTAATCAAATTGTTTCAGTCAGCTTTTTTTTTTTTTTTTTAATGTAGGTTGATGCTTTATTGGGTAAATACTTTATTAGTCGACTCAGGTGTTGTGCAGCAAGTTATATTATAAGCTCCATTTGTACATTTTTACTTAATTGTGTAGAGTGTTGCAGTGTTTTGTAATACAAATCATATAGTGAGTATTTTTCACGATGCTCATTTAGTTGTGAGTTCCTTGTCAACACATAGTCCGATTTTCATGCATATCAGTGCATATAAGATTAGTCCAAAGCAAGCCCACGAGCTGCCGGGTCCTTGAGCCAGTCCAGAACTGACAGGAAAGTGATTGCCTTGTGCCTAAATCGTAAGTATATTTATCCTCTTCTGCTTTGGCAGGGGAAGCTCTCATTAACATAAGTCAAATATACCGAATATGGAGCTGAACAAACACTGGGGAAATTAGATTCGCTGAGTGATTTGTTGGTTGAATGGGGCACCGGCTTGCTGAGGGAAAAAAAAAAAAAAAGTTTTGACAAGAAATAGGGGGTAGAAGTTCAAAATCCGATTTGAAAAACATCCTCAGAAAACATGATGTAGTGGCCCACAGGCAGGCATTGACACAGGATCTTGGAGGTATGGGCACACTGCCACACGTACACAAACACACACACACACACATAGACACACACACACAAACAGGAAGCAGGATTGGTAAAGTGTTGATGCGTGATCTGCCCCTGCAGCCCCGGGTGAGTGAAACCTTTTCCTATCGCTGCCGTCTTAATCTGTCCCCGTGTACGCCACAGCAATGGCATCCATCCTCCACACCTGTCCAGGGTCGCGACCCCATGATCCCTCACAGAATTGGGCTCCTCGCTCTCTGGACCTCATCACACCTCCATCTGTCCATCACTCCATCCATCTATACGCATCCATCCATCTACGCTTCTGTTACAAGCTATCTGTCCCTCAGCTGAGGCGATGATCCCTTTAGTCATCTCAGGTCTCTGGTCTTGAACAGCAGGTCACTAGCTTTACACACACACACACACACACACCTAAAGCTGCTGTCTAAGCTGGCCCCCACACTTGCGCCTGCTGTCTGACAATAGCAGGAAAGTGAGACACGGGGAGGTTAATGAAAGGCTAAATTTAACCCCGCTGCTCTGATCCCTACAGCAAGTGGCTTCATTAAAAACAATCAGAGGAATTTGAAGAGGGCTACTTAGTGTGTTAATGGGCTAACGCGCGTGTCTCTGGTGACACAGCGGGGCTATATGCAGGAAAGAGAGCCCATGTTCTGTGGATTTGAGGACACCGGATCCCCCACAACACATGGACGCACGGAGGCAGGAGGATAACAGCCGCGAAGGAAATGAGTGGAAAAAGAGATGCTCACCAAGAGGTGAAGGTCAGCCGGGATGCGTGGATGGGTTAATGGGTGGAAAAGATCAGGTCCCGCTCTGTATATAGCAGACCTGGCTCAAATTTATCTGTGCAAATTATCCCAAGCGTTTGGTTTAGCTTGGTGGAGCAACAGCTGTTTGAGGATTACCATATAAGACAGTACAATACCACGTTACAGTGCCACAGAAAATCACAAAAAAAGAAATGAGTACACTCTTGAACTCTTTTTTTTTTCTTAAATTTCCCCTTAAGTAGCATCAAAGTTGGAAAACAACATTTCTTCTTCATGCTGTTCAACAATGGCACATGTATATTCTGTCCCTGCTGGTTTCAACGCTTCATTGAAGCTACATCGCACTCACATTGAGTGAAACACTCGAACCAAAGATGCTGTGGTTTTATGGCTGCAGCATTACATCAAATAGAAAATACCAACATGCCTTGCGCATCATTTTATACACATTTCCGTGTAATTTAGCAGGACATGTTTGGTATCTTTGAAAACCTTGGGATCTCCACTAGAATTTAAAATAAAGTTCTGTGGGTTTGAACAAAGCTCGGCATGCATTCGTGACGACAAATCCACTGATGTGACCAGCAGTTTTGAAGAAATTGATTTATTATATTGTTATGTAACTGTAATCTAGCCTTAAATTGATTGTACTACGCCTTACATGATAAAACCCACCCACCTAGAAGAGGGTTAAACAAGCCCAAATCACAAAATTGCAATTGTAATACTTCCTAAGCACTGTCTGGTATAAAGAGAAAGATGGGAAAAAATAAAGAGATTGGGGCTGTGGGTAAAGGAGGATGGAGAACAATTAAAGGTGATGACAAAGTGGATGATGTGTGGAGTGAGGGAGAAAGACTGTGGCAGGGGTCAAGAGTGTGAGAACAAGAGTGCGAGAAGAAGCGAGGAGAGAGAGAGAATAGATAAAAAGGGAGGAAAAGGAAGAGGGGAGGGGAGGGAGAGCGAGATGGAAGTGGAGATCATCTCAGGTCAACTGATGGTTAACGGTGCATGAAAGATCATGTTCTACAGTGGTCTGAGGTTTTTATTGTGCCCCTTTTATCTCCCCCACCCCCCTCCCGACACAAGGGCGGAGTGATGGCCTTAACATCTGTATCCCTCCTCGGTTTACCAGCGGAGAGAGGGACAAAGAGAGAAGAGAAGAGAAGAGAGGAGAAGAGAAGAGATCAGAAACAGAGCAAAAAACACATCAGAACTTGAACATGGGAGCCGCCATACCGAGGGGCGACGAGGAGCATGAAACAGAGGAGCGAACAAAGAACAGAAGAACAGTAACCAAGAAACAGCACAACAGAAAGCCCATTTATCCACATAATGAGAATCCCAGCCCTGTTGGACTGGGTTGCAGGTGTGTGTGGGGGGTGAAATAAAGTGCTAGCCACCTCATTATGGCATTATACTGTTACACTCCTCCAGATTGGAAACATCTTGACTGAATCACAGCCCCAGAAGACCACAGCTCCCATCAAATGACCAGTGAAGTTCTGTGGATTGAAAGTGGCAGCGGCGGTTTTGGCTGAGCACGGCTCGGCCCGAGCCAAAAGATTTAGGTAGACGCAGACGAAATGGGGTTGAAATGTTGAAATATGGGGTAACTGCAGGTTTCAGAAAGTCAAATTTCAGCCCACCTAAACCTTTTAAAGTTTTAATCGTCAGGATGATCGGTTTTGATTAGTGCACTCGTAAAAAAAATCACAGCTTTTGCAGAACCCACCATCTGGCATCAGCCAAAGTTAGCATCAACCAGTCTAGAGCTGCCACTAACGATTACTGTCACTTTTGTTTAATTTGTTGATTCATTTCTTGATTGAGCGATTCCTTGCCCGGTCCAGTAAAATGTCAGAAAATGGTGAAAAATGTTGATCACTCTTTCCCACTGCCCATGATGACGTCTTCAAATGTCTTGTTATGTCCCATCCAACAGCCCAAAGATATTTAGTTTACTGTCAGAGAGCAATAAAGAAACCACAAAATATTCACATTTGAGAGGCTGGAATCAGAGACTTTGGAAGTATTCTTCTTAAAAATGGATCAAAATGATTGACAGACATAGTTCCTGATTAATTTAATAGCTGGCAACTATCACAGCTTATCATTGCAGCTATAAACCAGTTAAATCTCTTAATGCGACCACACGTGCAGATTACTATGTGTGTTTGTTTTACTCTTCAATAAACCATGGTGGAAGGAGCTGACAGCACTCGAGTGATTTTAAACTACTCAGAGAGAAGTAAGTCAAATGTTAGGTGATACTTGATCATTTGTTTGATCATTTTGACCCTAATTTTCCATATCATCCCATCTCTATTTGTAATGCCACCTGGAATCAAATTTAGGATCAATTTAACTGTCAAAATAAAGTCATTTTGACAGCAGAAACAGACCCAAGAAAAAGAACACCAGGGAGCAAACTGTCGAGATCCAGTTATCGCAATCAGAATGAAAGATGGTTGGCGTGTTGCATATGAAGCAGGTTCTGAATTCATCTCACAAGACGGCACACATATGGATCAAACTTACTGGGAACTGTGAGTGCAAGTGATGCAATAAATCATGAGAAAATAAAATCAACAGTGCAGCCGCTCCCATCAGTGTTATTTGCATGTTGCTGATTTCTTTTGCCTTATTCGGTGCCTTCGTTTGGACTGTTTATTACTGTATCCAAAGAGTCTGTCAGTACTGCTATCTAATTTCATATTTGCATCAACATGAAACTAAAGTTAATGTGTTTTGAAGCTTTTTTTTTTTTTTTTTAGACTTTTGAAGGACCAGCGTGTACCCTATAACATGTCTGTCATTCTTGCAGTATGGAGGAGGACCTGCTGTTGATTAGGACAGCCAGATGCAAGCTCTGTTGGGCGAAGCGCATGTTACAGCCTGATGCTTTCCATTGCTGGCAGCAGTGTGTGTGTGTGTGTGTGTGTGTGTGTATCCATCGGCATAGGTAGTGGCAGCTCAGAACACATGGGCTCCACTTGTAGAAAACATCTAATGGGAGACAGGACCGGTCAAAATGTGTATGCATCATGTCTGTTTATGGCCGTGTGTGAAAGCAACGTGAATGGATAAAGCATGAGGCGTTCTCCTCGCGCTAAAGACTTTTACGCACGCTGAAGAAAAGACTCATTTAGCCTGTCTGGCCCCCCCCCGCCCGCCTCGTCCATGTCACCGCAGCGCCGCACCACACAGAACAAATGTGACACCACACTACACAACGCTGAAGAACCCCACACCGCAATTACAATCACAACCAGCAGGAGAAAGGGGCATGGTGCGGTTCTCCTGCAGAGGAAGTCGGCTTTTTTTTCCCGTCATCGATGTCAATCATACAGGGGTATCCACGCCACGTGAAGGGTGCAGTTGTGTAGGATGAAAAGAGAGAGGCAGAGGGAGAAATGGATGAGGAGAGAGAGGGCAGACAACAATAGTCTCATTCTGTGGCCCTCGGGGGAAAAGAGGAAAGACGGGATCAGGAAAGACTCCGTTCTTTTTTTTTCCTATTCCTTTCTATGCCTCTTTTAGTTGGTTGCTTCACGCTCTGGGTTCGTTCCAGTCAAAGTCCTCATGGGTTTGTTGGGTTGCATCCAGATCAGTGTGTGTATGTGCACCACACCTATGCACGCACATACACACAGCCATGCGTCTACTGTCGGTATGTGTTGGCATGCCGTCTTTGCCTGTGTGCACGCATTTGTCTACCTGCTCACCCCGGCCCCTGCGCTGAGCCACATTTGTTTACTCTCTGTAACCTGGTTAGACGTCCTCCTCGGGGTCCTGGAGTCTCTTTCTGTCCTGAGCCATGTGGATCCAAACATAGTTGGACTCCGACTAACTAGATTCAGCTCCATCTCCGACTTCCAGAGCCGAGTCTGGTATCAGTGCCTGGGGTTAGCAGTTGGTCTGAGGGGCACGGTGTGTGTGTGTGTGTGTGTGTGTGTGTGTGAGAAAGAGAGAGGGAGGGGACTGCGCCGATGACTGACAGTCGGCAGGCCCGTGAGCCGAGTGACAGACTGAAAGAAAGACAAACAGACGGACAGACAGCATCTCCACCATTAGCATCTGACCAGGTCATCTGATCCTTTTAGTGCGAGTGGCTTTCTGACCCCCACTGCTCCTGGACCCCCTCGACTGATAATGGGCCTGTCCTGAACCCCTTTTCTTCCCCCTTTTACTGGAGAAAAGTCCAGCTAGTGCCATGACAATATATTAGCAGGCCAGTATTATCAACCATCTCATCACAGATACCTCAGTGTTGGCATGTATGTTGCCTCCAAAGCATACTGTATTTTATTACAGCTATCTAATTACCAAATTGGATTATTTCTTGTGTGTTTTATGTATATATATGTGCATAAAAAAATATCAGCCAATTTTTTTACTCTCAAATAGCAATGTTGGCTCTCCACCCAAAAGGCTAAAGCGTTTGCCCTCCAACACTGAAGTGAGCAGAGTGCCAGGGTGCTGATGGAGCCCCAGTCCCCAGGGTGAGCAGGAGGGGACAGGGGTTGGTGGGATGGAAGGTTTGGAGGTCTTGAGGTGAAGAGTGGCTGGGTGGGGTGGGGGAGTGGGGCACTTGCATCTGGCAACGTGGTCTGGACCCACTAAGTCAGGTTTGTTTAGGGTGGAAGGCTGACTGGAGGAGAGATTATGAGGCTCTGCCCTTGCTGAAAGGTCAAGAGGTCGGGACGTTACAGGCTGGGGATTATCGGGGGGAAGGGGAAGCTGAACAAACAACGCCGGTGATGCTGATGTGGCCTGCAATAAATACCTAAAAGTGAACCTGCTGTTCAGTCGGCTGAATTTGGGTTATCAGGGTTCTTAATCTCCGCGGTCTTTTTAATATCTGCAGATATATATATATAGGTTCTGCACAGTGCAGTTTGTCTGCGCAGCCTGTCAGCGACGCAGACTATTTACAGATATGGGTCTCGTCAGAGTGACGGGTGGACCAACACAAGGCCAAAATAGAACTTAGCTGGCAACAACAGCTGTCTTTGTGTCGCCATGTACACTGAGCTAAATATACATGACAATCATTCCAAGACATCACAAGCAGCTACGGTTTCACATATTTCTCCCCTCCTCCCTTCACTCACTTTTCTCCTCCTCATCTTCCTCTCGCTTTCTCACTTTTTCACTTCTGCAGCAGAAAGGATAGCAACTGCCTCCCGTTTGCTAATGAACGGCTTACCTAGATGGTATTCAATTAAGTCGCCAAAGATAACAAGCGCAGCTGCTTCGCACTATTTTTGCTTTGTCTTTATCCCATTAAAAACAGGCGCACGAATGCAAACGACAAAGACACACACACACACACACACACACACACACACACACACACATCCTGACGGGGAGGTCTTGCTTTGAAATGTTAGGTCTACTGTCATGTCTAGGACATGGCCCAGGGGAAAACATGCAAGGTGATAGGTCGTTTTAGAGAGGCTTGTATTAATGAACATGGTCAAAGAGCAAGGAAGAAACAGAGGAGAGACACAGCATTACACGCTAAAGGCTGACCCCACTTTACTGGGGTCCTGTTGGGAAGGGAGGAGGACGAGGAGGAGGAAGATGGAGAGAAGGGGGAAGGAGGCAGTAAAGCAGAGAAATGCGGATGAGGGAAATTTCCAACATGAGGAAACGTGCAGGAAAAAAAAAACGTTACGAATGGATGGAACAATGGAGAGATAGAATTGAAAGACGGGTGGAACGAGGAAAGAAGTATCGCAAGGTGAAGTGGACAGAAAGAGGGGTGCCGTGGAATGTGAGGGAGGCAGAGAAAGGGGTCAACTCAGGAAGGCTTCCAGCTGCGCTCCCTGCACTCTGATCTTATCTGGCCAGTTCGCTTGGGGTACACCAAAACGTCCCACCACCGTCACACACACACACACACACACACACACACACACACACACACATACACACACACACCTCCCCTTTCTAGCCCCTCTCTCCCTCCATCAATACCTCTCCATTCAAGCAGAGTAGCCTCTTGCATTTCACTCACTTTTTCCACAAACATGCAAACACACGCATGCTGTGGATGCACTTTCACACACAGACACACAGACACACACACACACACACACACACACACACACACACACACACACATAAACGCACATGCGGTCATTCAGGCCCACTCAGAGCAAAATGCTGGACAGGAAAGATACGCATCTGGGGACTTATGCTCCATTTACTGTTGTCTGTCTTTCAGAGAAGAGACGGAGGAAACAGAGACAGATAAAATGTAAAACCAGATTTTGGGAGAAGTTGGAGGTAATTGGGCCAAATTAAATCAGCTGATCTCCCCTTGGATCCGCTGCTGCTGGGACAATGTTCAGCCCTGTTACGGACCCATCGTCAGGTTTGTCTGATTTGATCAGACATCCGTCACAATTAAATCAACAGGACATTTTGTGCCAACAAAGGCATGCTCCTACACATCTACTTTCTAAAATTATATCAGTTAATTTCCGGTTTCCGTAAATGCAGCAGGTACAGATGCAGTCAAAAGGCCAGGTCAGTTCATGCGTCAAGGTCCATTCACGCCAAATCAACATTTTTGGCACAGAAATGACAAGATTTCAAAATAAAACAATGCATCTCTCTGAACTACACTGAAATCTGAAATATCACACTGCTAAGATCTGCATTTTTCCCCTCCAGAGGCTAGGTTGAATATTTTTTGTAGGAGGCCAAAAGGAAAGTCACCGGCCAATTAGATTAGCTTTCGGGTCATGTGTCTGGAGCCGGAATTCAAGATGGACACATCAGATTTGGTGTGAATAGACCTTAAGACTAAGAAAATGAAGAATATGAAGGGCCTTAAGAGAGATGATGCTGACACAGACACAGAAGGCAGTGATACGCACAGAGACAGAATATGCGGTGAATATGTGTGTCCAAGACATGGAGCGTAGGAGTTTTTCAACTTCAAAGACATGTAGGTGAGAAAGAATGCAAGGTAATGTGTGCTGTGCATATGCTTCCTAAAGAAAGAACGAATAGGGGGGGAAAAAAATGAAAGCGTAAATGTGTTATTCCCGCGCCAGTATGAAAGATTTAGTATGAGAATTTCCACCGGCAGCGCGAATGGATTAGGGTAAATTTACGGGCATGGAGCCTTCACTCAGCACTGACAGCAGCGCTCGCAGCTACTTCACAGGCGCCTGATAACACACAAAGCGGCGGCCAAGCTACACACCATTACATACAGTTTAAAGCTGGACAGAGTGTGTGGGAAGTCGCTAAATGCAAGGATCGCTGCAGTCGATCAGCTGTAAGTGTTTGGTTTGGATCAAAGTCGCAACAGTGATGATTTGCAAAGACGCAAACAGTCAAGCACTTATCAAATATATATACAGTTCACATTTTCTGCTAACAAGCGGTGTGTGCATCCAACACTTGGAATCGAGCAACACACGCAACACAGCTGCCAAATCCGTGTGCTCCCCCTCTCAAAGCAGCACACATCGCAAGTGAGGTTAAAATCCAGCTGCCAGAAAGTCAGACCGCCCAGCACTAAGCCCTTCATGTTATGTTAAAACGCTAATTATCCTCGCTAATTTGATGAGCCCCATTTTTCTCTCCTCCCTGGCTGGAAGATTGCTATGTTCTGACTCAGTTTTCCTAAATAAAAAAAAAATATATTAACGAGATGCTTAGCGGTGGTGGTTTGGCTGTGGTTCTCGTTTTAGTCGTTTTATGGTAAGCGGATAGATTTGGGTCAGGTCTTATTTTCCCATCGAGTGTGATAAACATCTGAATCCTCTATTTTAGGGCCCATTTGGCCGCTTCTATCAATGTATACAGTGTTCTTTTGGTTTAAGCCTTTGTTTTAAACTGCTTTGTTTGCGATGTAAAAAAGAATCATGCGGCGCCCAAGGCAGAGCAAACAGCACGGCATACCAAAACAATGTAGCACTATATAACAGCACATTGAACTTGTGAGGGAACACAGTGTAAAGCGTGATATAAAATGATAGAAATAATGAAAAATATGCTGTATGCTGGAACACATTTCAACGTGACATCCCACATGAACATCACTTCACATATGAGTTTGACTCTGCCTTTTAATTCATCACATTCACATCAAGTCTCCCTGACAGACGCCATCTCTCCCTCACAATCAGAACCACATGACAAAGACAAAACATTTGAAATACATAAACAAACCCCCAAATCAGGGCTTCTTAGGGTCGCATAGCGCTCCCATGGTGCCCTGGTTTTAGGGGGGGATTAAGTACTTTTATGTAAATTATGGTAAATAAAAATAACAGTAATAATGATGGATGAAGACGGCCAAAATGGTGGTAACTGAGCACAAACACACACACAAACACACAACATATAGACATGGCCGCTGCATCTTGAGGTTCCAATCTGTAAATGGTCATAAAAGAGATGAGTTTGATTGAGAGACTGAAAGGAAGGGAGAAAAAGTTAATGCGGAGTAAATGGGGGCAGAGAGAGAGAGACAGGGAGAATAAGGGGGAAAAAAAAGAGATGGTGGACCTGATAGATTGTCCACATGTTCGACCCAGATATTCCATCTGTAATCCGAGCTGACTGGACATCTGTGATAGACTCTCCTGGTTCCAAAAATGCACTCACTTTTGTTATGATTTTTGCGCGGAGCAGCAAATATGCAGATAAGAAGTCCCTATAGAGACTGGCAATGGAGATGGGCCGCTGGATGGTATGTAGAAATATAGGAGCACACACACATAGAGGCTTAAAGCAGGCCGGCAAGCTTACACACACACACACACACACACAGCAACACAAATGCAGGCGCACACAAACGTTCGCTCAATATGTAGAAAACAGATGGATACTGATAAAAAAAAAAAAAGTTTCAACATGTGCACTATATTTCGGTATAGTGAGTTTCTCCATTTCCTCCCTCGCTCGTTCTCCTCCATCTCTCACTCCGCCCCCCATCTGTGCCTCCATCTGGCCTCTACACACTCCCGCACTGAACAGCGGCGAAATATACCAAGTGCTTCCATTTGATGGCGGCAAGTCGTCGCGCACAGCCACCGACGCACGCTCATTAACACGTTCGCTTAACGCTCACTTAACGCCCATTATCACACTGGCACGGCACCAGTCGGTTGATATACATGCACAAATGCTACCATACGTCCATGTATAAACGCACATGTGCGCGCATACATACACACACTTGACACACTTGTCCCTTCCCCGGCTCTATCTCTAGCTTTGGCATCTGATCAGATCCAGGGAGACAGGGTAATGGTGGTGCAACATTATTGTAATTACGCTCAGATAGCCACACTGCAACGTGTAAAATCCTAGCGTGAAATGTCAGGGAAACCTCAGAGGGCGAATTAACCCATCACAGGGTTTGGCACGCAACAACGCTGATAGTTTAACTGCAGCAATTGCGGTCGGATGCTAAACCGTCGATGTGTTACGCGCGGCTGTAAATACGATGAGAACGATGGCGCGTCTTGGTTGGTTACCCATCGCTGTGTGTGAGCGCTCAGGGCCCGCAGCCACCGGGTCTGAGATGAACATGCCTCTGCTTTCGTCTTTATTCCCTGACGCTGACCGGGATCCCCGAAGATTCACTGTTCTTCTGGGAGAAAATCGGCAAATATATCACGAGAAGGTCATTCTTTCAAATCGCACGTTGCATGCAAAAAGGCTGGCAGTCCAGTGCAGCTGTAAATTATGGGGCCTGCAGTCCACAAGTAAATTTCCTCTCTCAGCAAGTAGCCGTCAACAATCGGATGTTCCCGCTGCCAGTGGCGACTAGCAAACAAGGAAATTAACTTTTAGGTGAGACACACCTGAAGCATGACCTACGCAGCCACTGAGCATCACTCTCTATCTCTTCATCATCTGTTTACAGTACACATGATAGGCATCTCCGGCCCTTCCTCTCACTGCTTTGGGTTAACGTGCACATAAGGCCAACAGATTGACCCACTGTGGCGGGACAGGAGCCTCAGGCTATTTCTGACCCCGAGGCTGCCTTAAACACACACACACCTCAAATCGCACAGAAAGACAGAGATGAAAAGGAGGAAACAGAAGGGGAAAATCGTTGGAATGAGCGTATGAAATGGGGAAAAAAGAAAAAGAAAAATCGAGAGTAAGACAGAGAGAGTAACACTGGGAAAGGTCAAAACGCGTGAGAAAAAACAGGCGCACCGTAACGTAAATGCACCCCCTCGCTAAGTGGTGGTGTTAAGTTGTTGAGGGCCGTCCTCCGCTCCACTCCAGCATGCCCTCGCCTCCATATTATGACAGAATAACATGGACCAGTGATGCTGAGGGCTTGTTCAAAGGGTTCAGGCCCTGTTTAACGAGCCCAGCTCTCATTAAAGAGGTGCCGGCGGAGTGACGAGCCTGTTGAGGGGCTTTTACCACCGACCGGGGGCGTGTTCGGCACAGTGGAGCCGCCTGAGTTGCCCGTGATCTGCCTCGCACCTCCAACACCTTCTGAGCTCCCTCGCCGAGATACCCCGATCGCTCATTCCACGCTGTGTCTGGGATGGAAAGCCTCCGCGGGGCGATGGAAAATCACCCCTGTTTATCTGGGTTCAAGTCCAGAGATGCTATCTGTCTAATAAATCCAGGTGTGCTAGCATGAGTCCTCTCCCACAGCTGGATTTACCCTCGCAACATTCCTAATGGATCAACCAGCTACCGCACACTCACTGAATGACCGATATTGAAAACCTACTGCTCTGCATCTAGATCCACGGCAGACACATTACCTGATGACGGTATTATAATTAAAGCTGCTTGAGGTTACAGGGAGGTGAAGGTTTTTACTTTTCTTCCTCACTCACATTCGTCAGACGCTTGAACAAAGTCTGATCTGGGGTTTTTTTGACGACGACGTTTTTTGACGATGATGAATAAGAATGTGAAAACACAGCGCAGTGGGGGCGCGCTCAGCTTAACCTCCCAGCGCCGGTTGGAGGTTACAGGGAGGTGTTTAAGAGGTTTTTTTCTGCTCCCCAAATTAATAGGCTATTCACCTTGTCACCTGCCACTTGTGATAATTAAAGAAAACATCGTAATAGTTTCCACATTTGGCAGCCTGTCTGCTTACTCTCACTTGTTCTTAATAAAACTGACTGAAAATATGGCAAACCTATTGTGACGGTAGTAATTACTAATGAGTTTATTGGCCTCACTGTCTTTTTTTTTTTTTTTTTTTTTTTTTTTTATCTCCTAACGATACCTTTATAATATTCTTAGGTGGATTTATGGCTTTGCTGTGATATTTATTATTCTTCTAAGATTAATTCCATTGCTTCTGCTGTTTCACATGGAGGAAGAGGGATTTAAGAGTTACATTTCAAAGCCAACATGTCAACAATAAAGTATTTGCATCAAACACAATCCCCGTCATAGTATTTGGTAATGGCTTGATCTTTCTTGAGTGCAGTGTATGGCAATCATTAATACTTCATCTGACTCTCCTCACTTGACCTTTACCGCATCTGCATTTAACTACTATTGAGGGTTATAACACTCGCATCATGTTTTCTTTGTTTTCAGATTTTCTTATGTTTGAACCTGACTGTATACCGGCTTAGCTTGCAGTCTCACGTCACAGAACGTTTTGGATTTTCCTCAGTAGTTTTTCATCCGCCACGTTTTCACTGTTTGCCACTAAATGAATGGAAAGTTGCATCCAGCTCACACCGATTGCCTACTTCCAGACAACAACGTCACCAAATACAAAAAAACATGCATCATAAAGATATATAGGATAATTAACAAATATAAAAATATTGTCTGGCAAATGTAATCTTTTTAAGTCCTTCTGCCTTGAAATAATTTAACGGCCACTGTGGCTCCAGAAACCGCCACGAAAAACAGCCTTTTGGTCTGCGATGATGCTCTCAAATCAGTCCAAGATGGAAAAACGTCCCTGTGGTTTCACACGCCACTTGATGCCTTTGGTGCGCACTGGGCCATTGAAAACAACTGGCACAAATGGGAGCATGTGCGTCAGACATTTCTTGTATGTTTTGTGTATGAAAAAACAGCTGATAGATGAATCGATGTTTTTCTATGACATGTTCTACTTGATATTATCCCCTTTTCGAATGGTTGATATCTCACTTTGGAATCAAGCTCATCAAATTCTCTGTTTTTCTGTGGTTGTCAATACATGAATTACATACAGGGCTGCTGTGAATATGCTGAAAAAACAAAGCCTTCACAGTGCAGCTGCTCGTTCGTGGCTCCAACAACGTACAGTATTTTTCAACAATGCACCGCGATGCACTGAGTCTCCCAACTTTGATTCATTTCCATCGATGTCTGCTAATAAAAGGCATGCTCATTTGACTCATGTGTTTCCAATAGGGCTTTGTAGCACAATAATTCACGATTTATATCACTGCACCACTATATGATGCTACTTAGAGCATTAAACAGGACTGTGTTGACGTCCAAGTCATCAGCCCACCGCGTAAGCAGTGCTTCCCATTTGATTTGCCAGGAAAAACACAATCAATTAAAATAAGCAGGGCGTTCTCTAGCTGTTGCTCAAGAGTTGGCTCTTTTTGGAAACTTTTCTTTCTGTCTGTCATCTGAAAACGCAACAGCCATTACAATCTGCTGAACACATGGATGCAAAATCCATCAGTTATAACACCATCGTCCTCCTCTACCCACCTGCTTACCTCAGCCTTATCTTATAGTTAATCTAACATCTTGTCAGTACAACTTAAAGGAACAGTTAACCAAATATTTAAAAAAACAAAACAAAACATATTTTCCCACTTACCCCAGTTCACCTACTTTGCACCCACTCAGCGTGCGTAAATATGGCTTGCTGGTGTTCTTTGGCAGGAAATAGTTCCCAACAAAACTCCTCACTCCTGAGGGCTATGGATTATGTGTCACTGTTTTGGGACGAGATGTTGCTGTTGAGTTTTTCCACATGTAAATTTGGATGGTTTGAGCTTTACAAAACAATACTCATCAAGGCCCATTGTACTGGAGTGAGGGGAGACAGAGAAGACCATGGCAGACTGGAAACCGCACCAAATCATACAGAAATTATCTGAATGGATAGATTGCACGAAGGGTAATTTGGAAAATATAACTTTTTTGTATTTTAGGTGCAATATTCCTTTAAAAGAGTAATTGCCTCTAGCAGAATTTGCCCTGAAGCAGCAAAGTAATGGGAGTAATGGAGTCTATCACTCCTTCAGAGCCACTCAGTGGATGGTTCCTGTTGACTGCTACAACACACACCAGCATGCAGTGTGTGTGCTCTGTCCACCCCCTGCTGCACTGTGTGGCACCCGGCCCTTTGCTCCCCTGTGTTTTCCCGGGCTCCTTGTGGCCCTTCATGGGCTGCAGTTTGACCTGCCTGCGTCCAGCTGTTTATTTTTCAAAAGGAAGAATGTGCGAGTCGGCCCCGGTGCTAAACAGTGTGGTTTTACAAAGCTAACTTTAATAAGAAGGCTGATGAGAGACAGAGAGGGAAAAGGTCTGGGTGTGGTGTGTGTGTGTGTGTGTGTGTGTGTGTGTGTGTGTGTGTATACTACCTATGGGTCAAGGAGGGCTATAGGCACACATGCAAATGTGCAGATACACACACCTGGGAGATTTAGCCCATCCACCAGATGTTCATCTTGAACTCCTTTCCCCAGCCCATGACTTCAACACTAGATACACACTCATCTCCAGACTAAATCATATCTCCCTCTCCAGGAGACAAGATTCTCCTCTCTTTCCACAAATAAACGTGGCGCACTCAGACCTTCCAAGATCATCATCCAGCTAAGAACAAGACATCAAGGAGAGGCATTTCTGTGCTGTTTAACACTGACCAGTCTGAAAACCAGACAGGCTGTGTGATGAAAGGAACCTAAAGACCCAAGTCTGGCAGCTGACCACATGCTGATGCTATCTGCAGTCAGGGATAGAGCAGTAAATAAAAAGCGGACTAAATGTAACCCTCAGCTGGCGATAATCATATGGCAAATTACCACCAATAAAAGAAAACAGTTGCATTTTCAGAGTATGGATTTCAGAAATTTCACTTTCACTTGTGGGCTTTTACTTAAAAGACTCAATCCATATGTAACTTACATCAGTTTGATACAACCTCCTGTGATGTCTACACCAAATGTACCTCATAAAGATGAAGGTCAGGTTAAAAAAAACTGGGTAAAATAAAAGAAAGCTCCACTATATCCCCGTCTGCAGTCCCCACTACTCCAGCAAGGAGAGATTTACCTTTTGGAAAATGCCGTAGAAATCGGCAGTGTTATGAGAAGACATGCTGCTGGAGCCAATCTTAAGGAGGCTGGATTTAAGTGAATAATATTTAATGACAACTGAAGACCAGCAGCTCTGGAACTAGAAAACAGCGAGTTGCAGCCAGGCAGAGCATTGCTACCACTGCCTGTCATGTTACATCGTTCTTCACTCCTTGTTATCAGTCCTGTCTTTTGTATATAGATGAAGACATGTTTTCCAGAGCGATTTAAGAAGATTGTTTTTAGGCTGTTTCATCCCTTTATGTTCCAGTTTGTTCTTTAATGACTGTCTTTCATTGCATGTTGAGGACAAAGAAGAATGACATGTTCCACGGTTTCCATTTAATTGCAACCATCACATGTTCCACTGACAAACAAACCAAATGCAGAATTGAACTTAAAATACAAACTGAACTGATTGGACAAGCTGGACACACCTGGAGAAGGGAGAGGGGCAGAAAACTGGAGGGAACAGAGGATTGGCTGAAACAACACAACGGAGACAGGCAACACAAGGGCAGGGCTAATGAAGCAATGCAGGGCAGGGGGGTGGGGGGGTGGACAAGCTGACACGACTATGGAAGAACAATGAGGACAGAGGACCAAGATAAAAGAAACATTAGGGTAAGACAAAATAGTCCAACACTGCGATCTTGGCCTGTCCCAGACGACAGATGACCAACATGGAAGAAGCGTGGTGATATCTCTGGTCGTGGCTCCAAAACGGTGGTACTGTGTAGAACAGTGAGAGGTGCAAAGAAGGCCATTGTCACGGTCTTGCGACCAAAGATACCTTGGGACAAAATTCTGACTGAGAATTCTACCAACCAATCAGAATGCAGCATAAAATGATGCACTGATCACACAATACTGGCACTAAACCCACTGATGAAGGTAAAATGAGCAAAATGACTTTTTGGGATTCCAGCAATAAAGAAATTGTCCACATTCTCCCCCTCCTCTTGTTTGGATTTTTGTCCAAAAACATTGATATCACTTTGGCAAGGGCTCCACTCTTGCTTAGCTTCATTGTTTACCTCTGCAGCGGTGCAGATGGATGATGTACGCCGGTGACGTTTTCTTGTATACTGACTTGCGTCGTAGCCTATAAGATTCATTGGGTGTGATCATCGTACAGTCTAAATACATCATACATCAAACAAGATCCGCGTCGCACAGTGTGGCCTGCAATAAACGTATAGGATTGCCGAAATCTCACAGACTGCGGGCGCCATAAAAGAAACACAAGAATCAATAACGTAAAACAAAAGAGTCCAAAAACACAGATTCATGGCACTGCAGCAGGGAACGGTGCCAGCTGGCAAAGTGAGTGTATGTGTGTGTGTCTCACTTGACTGTGTGTGGCAGTGAGACCCCAACTCTTCTGTATTTAAAAAAAAAAAAAAAGTTGTATATTCTCTTCGCTGGTTTGAAATATCATTCCCTTGCAGCATAATGTAATAAGCCACCTGGATTTTCTGCCACAAGATACTCTCTTCATAACTGTCTTCATACACCATGAATTTAAAGCAACACAGTCGGCCACTGAGCCACACTCTGAAACACATGCTTGCCAGCACCAAAACAAACACGCATACACTAAAAACACACTCACTCACTTGTACACACACACACACACACACACACACACAGAAAGAGATATACTGCACCTAAGTGCAAGCAGAGACTGGTGTGCAAACATGCATCTGTGCACGCACATACGCACACACACACCTAGGTATGTGCTACGCTCAAGCATATTACTACATAAAAAAGTTGCCTGTAGCCCATAGCTGTACTGGAACGAATCTAAAATGGGACCGCTTATGAAAACAAATTTCCTCCGTTTATTGTTTTAAAGAGGTCATTAATGGATCTTACATGGCCTTTATATTCTTCCTGTGTTGATAGATTGTATAGGTAGCTGGTACACACTGCTGGCTTCCTGTCTGATTTATTATGGCTTTAAAATCAAATGCAGCCCCGGGGTGGGTGCTGGCCCCAGCAGTGGGTCTCCATCTCCAAAAGCCGGCTTTCCCCGTTCCCTTCCTGGGCTTGGAGGGCAGAAAGCTGGGCAGGGAGAGCGTGTTGTGCCCCTCCCACCCATCCACCCCCCACCACCACCAAGAGGGCTGGAAGTCCCAGACATTCATATTATCACCGGTAGACCTCCAGCGGCATCCATATAAGTTATAGTCCTATCCAGCAATTAAACATCTTGCTCCAGCAAACAGTGGGAGAGTAATATTGACCCACCACATAGACAAGCACAGAGACAGCCAGTGCTTGTGCAGAAAACAGACACAAGTGAGTAAAGTTGTCTGCAAATACTAAATGCCTCCAAGGAGCCCTGCTGTGAGCATGCCATCTCGAGTCTATAAATCCACACATGCACACAGACACACACACACACACACACAAACTGCAGACCAAAGCTCCTGCTCTAAGTGCCTAAATAAGCTCTTATCTGATGGAAGTTGATCCAATCACACAGCCAGTGGTCTGACCTCCTGCCCTTATACACACTTACACCAAAGGGTTAGATATTCAATACTGGCCTACGCAGCCGCAGTTCTATTAACATGGTGATTTAAGTCGTAGCTCCTACAAGTTTACACAGCGTTTGAAACTTAAACAAACCACCTAACCACAAAAAAGTGTGATATACTGTAATTACTAAGCAACAAACCAACTACAACATAACCACAATGCATTAAGGCAACGCTGCAAAAATTCCAGCACCCCGTTAAGGGGAATTCATACTGCTGCTGTCAGGTGAAATCCCTGTATCATCTAAACATCAGTTTTTTGGAAACTAAGAAAAAAAAAAAAAGCCTTGCCTTCAGATTGACCACCATGCATTTTTGAGTTTATCCAGTGGGTTTGGAAATGATTTCACAAACCAGAGGGGCAACATCATTTTCTCAAACCACAGAAGACTGTGTAATCCTTCAACTGAAGCTAAAACATGAAAATCGCCCAAACTGGAGTTAAGAAGTTTTCATGACAGCAGCAGTATGCTCAGATGGTGACTACATCGGGGCATTGTTTCAGTGCTACAGCACAGTCGGACCAGGCTTCAGGGCCTGGGTGACTCCGTCTGGGCTCTGATTTTAATGGGTGTGGTTAGTTGGCATGCAGTTCTGGGACATTGCCAAGTGTGGGGAGACTGTGTGCCCCCCAGCCTGTATCAGACCCGTTAAATGGGCTTTTAATGCAAATTGCAGAGATGACAATACACTCCCCCTACACAAGACACATAGAGGCCACACATGGCTCTAATTAGGCAAAGCAGCAGACGCATTGTGTGCATGTGTGTGAGTAATGAATGTCTGTGCACCAGGGTATGTTGTGTACAAGTGTGTGTATGTGTTGAGGGAACAGGGGAGTGTTAATTGCAAACACCTGAAGCTGTTAAGCAGAACAGCACTTGGTGACATAATTGGCGTAAGCCCTACGGCTGTCAGCCTGTCACATCAGGTGAACATATATGTGTCACGATGCTGCTTTCAAGGGACAAAAGAGACAGATGTGCATCGAGGCAGAGACCCGGGGTCAAATCCTATTAGCAGAACTTGTATCTCAACTGCCCCAGCAGTGACTGAACCAGGGAACTTTGCCCTGATTCAAGACACAATAATTTTTCATCGAGTCATCGGAAGCAAGTCGCCGTTCAGCAAGAATCCAACATCATCATTCTCAGTGGCGCAGCTGAAGTGCCGCCCCCTGTTGGGCCCCTGAGTGTGTGCGCACACTGAAAGGTGAGCTCCCTGACGAGCAGGGCATGGCTTCAGTGGCAGAAATGCCGCTCACGCTGCTTGTGGTAGTGTGTGTCTCTCTCACACACATACATGGAGAAATACCTTGGCCTGTTATCCCGGCTGTGAGAGCCTCAGGTTTCAAGTTGGAAGAGCTGGTGCTAAAGGGAGAGGGGCTCTCTTCTTACAGTGTCGTGTTGAGAGAGGTGCCTCTGTCGGCCCGTCAAAGGCTCCAGGACAGACACTCACACGCACACAAAGGCACATTACACCATGATACATACACACAATCACAGAGAATACAAAAACACACATCCACAAGAATAGACATACATAAGCACACATAATAAAATGGACACATGGGTAAAATATACTTGTTTAGCGATTGAATATTCATGCCAGCTCACATGCACACACCTGATAGCTCCCGACTCCTTCTGCAGGGTGGTTTCAAATTGGCATCAGCCTCTTGAACCCAAAGCCCCAAGCAAAGCCAAACCCGAGTTTATCGGCTGACAAACAACATCGCTGAGATAAAATTGTGCTGTGAAGAAATGTTAACAGGTTTGGGTTGAGCAATCGAACTGTTGAGACATAGTACAAAAAAATTACGGCCACAGGCATATAGCTGTATCAAAGCCGCAACAAACAATTTGGCCTTTTGTTTCATCAGAAACAAAACACCCCACTTAAGGCCAGATACTGGAAAGAGAGCACTTTAAATAGTCTCCTGAATACTTGTGGTGGCATCGTATTCCAACGCCAAAACCACTTGATTACACAGCAATTCAGCAAAATGGACAGGAAAATTGGATGCAACATCTGATACAATAATGTGATCTCTAAATAATTACATTAAAATGCAGGAGTAACAGCAAATCCAGAACAAGCTACTCCTAATCAGGCTACTTTTTATGAGGCCAGCTACCTGTGATTAGATTTCTACCATAATGTTCCCATGGCCTCTGAGCTGTGTGGAGGTAGTGGAACTACAGCAGAGGGGAAATACAACACGCAGTAACAATGTTTGGCTTGGACTCTGCTTAATTGAGTGCACACAACAAAAGCTGACAACAACTGAACCGACCAGCCAAGCACAGCCAGCCGGCTATCTTGGCACAGCAGGCTTCAGAGAGGGGAGCGGAATGTGTTGAAAGTGATCCAGAAAACCCAGTTGTGTGAACGCTTTCACCTGTTCTGCAGTGTTGCAGAGGCCATTCGCACCCAAACAGAGAGGAAAGACAAAGACAGAGAGAAAGTGAAAGGACGCAGGAGAGATAATTCCTCAAATCAGTGGATGGGCATCTGAACAAGCCCAAGTGAACTTCTGAATTATTACAGAGCACAAAACACAAATGAGCCGAGATGTCTCCCTTTGTTCAGACACAAAGGCAAAACTTCAGTTAAGTTGCAAAGGGAATGCAATGAATGTCAACTTCAATAATAAGCACACACACACACACACACACATCCAGCCTCCTGCTACCCCTAAACCAGAGGATTTCTCTGTCATGATGAATTAAAGAGTGGCTTTCCTTTCCATAGGTGAGGAGTAAGTAAGATTGCTCATATATACCATTAAATACGCGATAACACCTTTAACACAATCAGCACCACACTCACTGGTGTTCACACTTGATGCAAACATGTGATTGACTCATAACAACTGTACTCAAAGGAGCATATCAAATATCATGGAGAATATTGCCAGCTTCCTTAATAATTCACGTAATAAAGGAGAGCAGGGGACTGTGTGTGTAACATTATGAGTATCACACACTGTTCTCCACCAAGCCCTGTAATGAACACCGCACGCCAAAGGTGGCCAAACTTGGCACGCGGCTGGTCCATCTATTAAAGTTAGCAGCCCCCACTGACATGAGGCAGCAGGGCTCAGACTGGACGTCCTGCCCACTGATCTGAAGAGTATTTATCAAGGTCTCACCACAAGCACCCCTGTCCCAGGACGGGCCCTACACGGGCTTACAAGTTGTAATCCTCCAAAGAGAGGCAATCATCTAAAAGACACACACACACACACACACACACACACACACACACACACACACACACACACACACACAGTACTCTTGCACTAGAAGAACTAACAAAACCATCAGCAGAAAGACAGAAATGGTAATTTCTCAAGTAATCAGTCAACACCAGAAACTTGATTTTGTGGAAGTAAACTTTCTGTGCATTGGGTTGTGAAGTGGTGTGTGTGTGCATGTGTGTGTGTGTGTGTGTGTGCTAATACTGCACAGACAAAGCGCAAGTACAGAAACATACCTGGGGGACAGGAGCAGTCTTGGCCAACGTCCCTTGCTGCACGCACTTTCGGCATCATCACCACCACTTTCTACAAACACACACATGGAAGATCATATATAAAATTGGTGTATTAGTTAAATATCGGTGCCATACAAGTGAACAGAATGTCACTGTGAAACGCTGTATTTCATAAGAATGTATTATTAGGCTCCAGTGGAGGCTGTGTTATGAGAAAATTGCCCTGGCAAATTGTGAATAAATGGAAAGCCTTCAAGCTCAAAGAGCAGGGAATGGAATGAGATTACAATCTCAGTGACTACCATTAACAATCACCAGATCATTATCTGTGCCCGCTTACATACAGTCCTAGAATGAAAAGAGTTTCCTCAATTTCTTTTCCATGTGATAAAATTATAGGTTGGTGCCTATCACCGGCAGTTATGTCGCCTATAAAGAGCTTTAACTGCAAACTAATTGGCCAGCTGCATGCATAGTTGATCCCTAAGGTCATGCATTAAAGTAAGGACTGATTGTAGGGGGGTCAGGGTACGATTACCCAAACTTGCGAGGTCTGTGTGCCTGCAAATCTCATAGATTCCGCGTATTTATTCCGCTGTTATTACGCACACTTTACGCACGCTGAGCGGTGTCTGTTTCATCCAGTTTCATTCAGTACAATAATTGATTATGATATGTACAAATTTCATTTGCTAATCAAAGGCAATAAGTGTTTTATCCACTGTATCCACAAGAGATGACAGTACCTCCTCCACGAGCTTTCCAATTGAGGAGCTCAGCTCGGGAATTAGGGTCCCATCCTCGTTCAGAAAGGCACTGTGCGGCGGGTGGAAGATGGAGACTTTGTCTATCTCCATCTGCAGTCGGCTCTCCAGCTGGTAGGTCTTGAAGCTCATCAGAAGACACACTGTGATGGAGCTCAAAGACAACAGCAAACACACGGCAACGGGGTAACTTGGCAGCCACCGCCGGACGGCGGACCTGGGCGCGCACTGACACACCGGCTTACTCTCCCCGATGGAGTCGCCTGCTGTATCCATGCTGAATCCTTAAAAAATGTGTAGATGGGCAGCAAATGATTGAAATATCTCTTGGTTCACTTGTACAATTCTTCTGCGGACCAAGTATCTCACCGCGAATTCACGACACTCTGCCCAGAGTTCAAAGCGCTCTCCCAAATGAGTCTTGGAACAAGAGGCAGCAATGCGCACCGGGTTTATGCCAGACACAGATGGGAGCGATCTGGATGCAAACCAGAGAAGAGCCGCTTTCCAACTTGAAGGTCCTTGTTTCCTGCCGATGAGTAGCCTGTGTTGATGTGAAACTAACAGTGGGTCAAGTTGTTTGTCTCTGAAAGTTGCATGTTCAACCAGATGAGATGCGCCCGCCCTGCTGACCACGTGGGAGGCTGCAGATTGACAACTTTGACTGAAGCGACTCTCAGCTTTGGCGGCTGAACTTGAGAACTAAAGCTTCTTTACTGCAGGCACGTCAATTCACCCAACAATGTATCGCAAATGTCTGCATTTAACACCATTGAAACTTGTAAATCCACCGATGTGGCGTTAATTTCTGGGGACAGGTGGAGCACTGATTAACTGAAATACAGCCTGTCCTCGGACAGCATGATAAATCAGACGGAGCTCACTAAACACTCTTGCTCAGACGTAAACCGCTCAGCCGATAGGAGTAAGATGCGTACGTGCAGTTTTGGATGTGGCTCCTGGATACATTTCTCGCAATTGTTTCTTAATGTCTGCCATCTATTGCAACGATTAAAACTTTGGAATCGATTTGGGCCACTGGTGAGCGCACCTTGCTGTTTGTTTCCGATAGACTCCTGATGTTTTCCTGTTGTTTCCCCTGTTGAGAAACTGGCGTAGTGATCAAACAGATATTTGTATTGTTTAGTCTTGATAATGTATAATCAACAGTTTTGCAGTGGTTTAACAAACACCAGGAGGATCACGAGCAAGTTGCAATCAAGTCATTTTTGAGCAATATTTACTCAAAACGGAAACACAAAAACAGAATGGAGCGCTTGAGCTGGGGTTCTTCGCTACAATTTATGAATCAAAGTTAACACTATAGTTCCACACGGCGGACTGTCATTTCAGCAGCCAAAACAGCTGAGTCTTCTTACAATAGCTCTTTACTGCCATCATATGGCAGGCGGCGGGTACTACACCACACTTGACCAACAGAAAGGTATTCAGAAAGAAATACGGCTGACTGGAATTCCTTTTATCTATTCAAGTTTATTGAGAAAAAGTACATAATGCAAAAATTACAAATTCCCTAACAAAGAAAATGGAAACAAACAGCACAACTCAACAAATCATATGTACAAGGATGTTCTGTCCACAGCTTATTTTTTAAATCCCCACAATGTTCAATAAATTAATACTGGTAACACAGGGACATCCAGAGGAAAGTATTTCTCAACCTGTTACTTTTACCACCACCAGCTTCACAATCAAGCAAAGACAACATGGACAAAATCGGTTTGTAAATTACAAAAACAATTGTACTGTTGTACGCTCAGAAGGAACATTTCTTATAGGACAATGTCAAATAAATAGCAAAAATGGTATATGAGTATGTGAGGGGGGAGGGGGAATCATCAAGTAACCAACTTCCCACAGATGGAAACATAAGAGAGTCACTGAGTTAGAGGTTGAGAAACACTGGTTCAGGACAGGAGGACTGATACAGTCTGAAAAACACCTCTCCTGGAGAGTCAGAGAGCAGAGGCTGGCACTGTGCCACCATGATGAATGTCAAGGTGACAGCCAGGCTATGACTGAGGTTAGGGTCAGAGGCTTAAGAGTTCACAAGTTTAGTCTCTTGTGCTGCTACCGGTGCTACTGCTCTTGCGGTACGAGGAGAAGAAGGGATGTTTGATGGCCTGGTCCAGACTGAGGCGCTTGGCTGGGTCATACTCCATCATCTTCTCAATGAGGTCAAACAGCTGCAGGTGATCCTCACCCTGGGACGTCATGTATTGCTGATGGTTGGCAAAGGAGGAGAGGAAAAAGACCAAGTTGGAATGAGTCTCTTTACATTACGTTATGAGCTAAATGATTCTGGCAGACATTTTTTAGCTGCCTTTTTTTGTGGTCCTATGCTTAAGGTGTGAACAGCTATGATAATACTGCCTTCTTCTATTTAGTTTCCATAGCACTTTTCTTCTTACCTTGAGTGGCTTGCAGTGTTTCCGGACATATCTCCCAGCAGAGCTGTGTACATCCCAATCCAATTTGTACCGGTGGATATAGCGCCGTTTCCTACAGAAGACAGAACATTAATTCAACAGAACTCACGCCCAAATTATAAGCAAGCACTTAAACACACCACATACAACTTAGAAGTCAAGATTGCTCCTTTTGATTCTTTCATGATGTTAACGAAATCATATTAAATGTTTTCTTCTATCAATCTTTTTCCTAAACTGAGGACTGTCAAAATTTGGGACAGCTAGTCAGTGGTCTCTTGCCTGGTTTTCTGCAGCAGGTTTGCCGGGATGGGGCCAAGGACTCTCTCCATCATAGCGAGGTGTTCTTTACTGTCATGGGTCTGAAAGAGAGAACAGTATGAGCCCTGTGCAGATTGCTATGGTTGAATATCAGGAGAAATATGATGTCTTCCTACCTGAAAGAGAGTGGTGCCGAGGTAATACTCAATGAGTATGCAACCCAGACTCCAGACATCACAGGAATGGTCCCAGCCCAGATCTGAAAGACAAACACACATTAGCTTAACAACAAATTACCATCATATGATTTGTTTAAAACGTCTATGCAGTGTTATAAAACAGATGCTCACCCAAAATGACCTCTGGAGCACGGTAGTGCCGGGTAGACACTACAGAGGTATGGTGTTCGTGTTCATATGTGGCATTGCCAAAGTCTACAACTTTCACATCTGCACTCTTCAACGTCCGTTCATCCCGTTTCTAAAGACAAGAACACAAGTGTTACACTCATAGGTGCTGCCAGATGACAGCTTTTGGTCTTTCACTGCAGGAGAGTTCATGACTTCTGAACACAATCATTACGTTAAATTAGTATTCTTACCATGTCAGCATTGTACTCCATGTCATAATCAGAGTCAATGAAGAGAATATTCTCAGGCTTCAGGTCTGTGTGGGTCAGCTTGTTTTTATGCAGAACTGAAACACAAACAGAACAATTAATAGAACGCACATTGTGCAAAATACTGTGTTTCCAGACACTGATCAGTGCATGCTTGTGTCTTTTACTCACATCGAACAGCTCTGAAGATCTGATAGGCCATGTGTCTGATGTGTTCTACTGGGAAAGGCTGGAAATTGTTCTCCTTGAGGAAATCATATGTGCTGAGGCCAAGCAGTTCAAAGGCTATACAAACATGGCCATGATAGTCAAACCAGTCCAACATGCGTACACACGCACTGAAAGGGAGGAAAGGTGTATTAGGTGACAAGTAATTTAACTCAAAGTAAACTCTGGGCATTCACTACATTTGTGATGACGTGCAATATCAGCAGGGTTCTCGTGATATGCAGTTACAGTGACATTACTTACTATCTTCTGTCACAGTCAAGAGAGTTCATCTGCTCAAGCACCTCTACCTCAGACATAGCTGCCTCACGGTAGCGGTCTATGTTTTTAATGATCTTCAGAGCCACACGAGCTCCATCGCTGAAAACACACAAAAATGAATTATTTTCCTTTATATTAATTGAGGGAGAGGAAAGTTTGATTTAAAAAAATAATGCACCAAAAATAATGAAATATCATGGATAGCGTCTTCTAAACTTACTTAGAATGATCAATACATTCCACGACTTTCCCAAATGCGCCCTCTCCTAGAGTAGACACAATCTCATCTACAGGGAATGAAGAAGTCAAGTTAGAATCACAGCACTGACGAGTGGAAAACAAACTGCCCTTTGGCTGCCTCACTGCCTGACTTTACATGGCTCTGTTCAGCTATGCTACTATAACAAGACTCTGAACAGAGACGACTGGAATACAACACAATTATATTACACTGCAGAGTAATATCTAACCATACAATGCATTAAGTCTATTGGCCCAAGTACTTTAGCCTCTAAGTTTAGTTTTTGCAAGTGAGCAACAATCCAGACAACAAGAGAGAGTGAGAGAGACAGAGTGTGAACAACAGTAGAAAAAAGGTATATATTCTATACATCTCGCTCTCAGCATGTCTCCACTGTGATAGATGAGGTGACCCTCGTCATCATCCTCAACACTCCTGGATCTTTTCCTGCTCCTGCGGTGATGGCTCCTCCTCTGCACCGGAACGGCCGCAATCCGCCATCACATCAATAACCCATCATCAGTCAGCACCAGGCCACCACAACGCGACATCATCGTCATTCATTCAACCAGGCCAAGGGGGGGAGGTGTAGGGGGTGGATAGATTCGGCCCGTTCAGTAACACCGCCAGGCGAATGGACGGAAGGACGGAGCAGCAAATTCAAATTCAGCCCCACCAGAGAAAGGCAATTGGGCGCCATCCACCACATAGTGTGTATTACAGAAGAAAAACATGGCAACAAGATTTTCAGATGAGAGACTATCTCAAAGTAGCACAAAAAAATTAAAGTAGATCACAGTCTTTCTACATGTTTTTGGCAATTCGTCCTTTACAGCTATATTCTATACTATCAAGTCCCGTAACAGCCCACTACGATTTCAGTTTAAATACTGGGTCCACTTTTCCTTTCCAACAATTTCATAAACACCAACTATCCTTTACTTTTTGAGCTGCTAAGTCCCCTATTTGGCATTAATGGAACTGATAATTAATACTGAGGAGTAGGACACACACAGAGATACAGAGAGACAAAGAGATAGGTGTTGAGCATTGGCTGAACACCTGTGATAATGACCCTTTCGATTTGGTGGTGTAGAAAGGAGAGAGGGGTAGGGGGAGAAGGACGTTCCCGTACCGGGTGGGAGCTGTGGTGTGAGGGGCTGCGTCTGCGCCCCCTGTCTCTCCGCCTATGGCTACTTCGCCTGCTGCGACCGCTCCGACCGCTACGCCCAGATGACTTGCTGTAGTGGTGCCAGTCGCGGTCTCGCTCCCTGCAGGTGCCCCCACGACTGTCGTCATCATAGGCCATGTCCGTACTGTTATCCTGAGAGCCCAGCCTTTGGTTCAGACTGCGCGTCTCCAGGTAGTGCCTGCAGTCAAGGAAAAACAACACACGTCAGAAACGGGGACCGGAGAGCCTTGTTCCTACACCCTGATCAAGCTGTGAAATAAAGACTGGATCTGATGGTGCACTAATGGACAACCTTCCACCTGACACTCTATCCCGAAGCCAATTATATAACATTTTTAATTAGAAACATACTGATTTACAGCCACCAAACACCTCATATCCTGTTCAATACGCGAGACTGCAGCCGAGGACGAGTTTTATTAGGGGGATTATCATTGTGGAGATAGAACTTCTAAGTAAGCAGATAAACAAGCAGCACAGCAGATTCTGGCACATTTTAGTTTTAAAACAGCTGTTATCAAGGCAACTGACCAAGTCAAAGCATGCCTCCCCTAAAACGTACGTACCATGAAAGTGCCACACGGGTAGATTTAAGGTTTGAGTGATTGAAGCTTGGTGAAAGCTTTTCAGCTCAGTAATGGTGGTGTAATATGATCTGACATTCTCTGCATTCAGAACTCTGTGTACTACCTAAGCACTAAAAATCTTGCTGGTACTTTAGTATTTAAATGTTTCTCTGCTGATCTAAAATGTCAAAATCCCTAACATCATATTGAAGATTTAATTCTATGAACTGAACCTGGGCACACACTGACATCTATCAAAGTCATTTTTACCTTGTATAAGCTTCTCACCTAGTCTTCCAACATCAATGCGTTTACTTGTCAAGGCTATTAAATGCCCTGCAGTGTCTTCAATCCCCTCTGACACCCACCCTGCAAGTGAGGTTAGCACCCAAGTATCTAAAAAAGACTAGGAAACCCCTAGAGCCCTAGCACCCTAGTGGTGTCAGTTGTCTTCCAGGAAAAGGTCTGCCTCTCTACAGAATTAAAATTAGAGTTGATCTGGAAACTTCTAAAGGACCTCCACCATCTATCACTCATGTCAACAAAATGTTTGGCCAGATGAAACTCAAACACAAACCCATATTGTCATTAAAGGGCACACAGCTGCAATTTCATTAAAAATCCTTTTGACAGAGCATCCAGTAAAAAAAATACAGACTAGACAGATGCTCGTTGAAGATTTCAGCTCTACAGTACACATGTGCTTTACATGTGCAGCATATGGTGAGATGTTGCCCAATCTGAAGCCCCCCTTTGCAGTTGTTGGCTAATGAGCCATGGCACCAAGAGGACAAGTCACAGGAAAATTTTTAGAACTTCATTTCATTAAGATAAGACTTTAAACACAGAGTTCACAAGTAAAAGTCTAAATGGATTTATTTATTATATCAGATGGAATAGAGGCTCAGCTGGTTATTCTCATCTCCATCAGCTAACACAGACATACCTTTCAGGTATGTTCCCTATTTTACCCAATGTGGCTAACACGCTCCCTTGTTATTTCATGTGAAGTTGGCATTTAGATTTGAGCTGGTGGACTTCATTATCAGCGGCCATAAACTCTGACCAAACATACAGTAAATCTAAGATATTTAGCAGAAAGGCCAATATTTTCAATATATATGAAAAATGCCACTAATTTTTCACTAATATTTCCCCATTTTCCCAAGTACTCTAGGTGGTCTCCCCACCAAATTTGAGCAAGGTGTTTACCCCTCATAAGTCTTGTAATGACGGTGATGTCTTCGGGACTTGTTTTCTCTCTCGCTGCTGTGTGAATCTCGTTTCCTTCGCTTGCGGCTCTCCACTCTATCCTCCCAGCTGTACTCATCCAGCCAGACACCTGGAGAACGCATTCGCTTGGCATGGCGCATCTGAAAAAATATGTCCAAGTCACAGTACATTTGATCCTATTGTCCCAAAACAGTGCAAATAAAAAACAAATTAAATCTGTCAGAGCATCACAAATCTTGATACAATTTTCCTGAAACTAGAAGTTCAGATCGAAATTGAGTAATGTTTTTTGATTTTGGTGAGTGCCCCCATACCTATAATACCAATGTATTTTCATTATACTAGTTCCCTGTCGGCTAATACAAAGACTGTCTAAACTTGTGTCCAGTCAAAACAACCCCTTATAAACATCGTAAAGCTGTACTCATTTCCCAAACAACTACTTGCAGATGAAACTGATCTAGAATTAGTAAGTGTTGAATTTCTAAACAACAACAATGTAAAGGCACACTGCCACTCTGCATGTAAATCACTTGTGTGTGAATCAATAACGGATATAGTGCAATCAGCGAATCTGAGTTAGCAGCGTTGTAAATACTATATTCAGCACCAGATGATAAAATGTCGGAGAACAACAAATGCAAGCCGGAGGTTTTGAGGTGGAGCCAGCATTACGTTTGCACTCTTATCAGCCAACTATAATGGAGAAGGCCTTAAACGTTTATACAACGTTGAGACAGTTACAATCACTCATCCTGCGACGTCAAACATCACATATCCTTGACTTGACACACATTAAAACACGATTAGGAATTTTAAATCGTTCTGGGTTGTGTGATTAACCAAGTAAGAGGTAACGGTGTGTATCGCTAACGTTAACTCGTTGTTGGTTTTGAGGCCTACGACGGTTAACACTTTGGCCTAACGACAACCTAGCCACCCACCTCCACCCGAGACAAAGCTCAAAAGTAAATACAGTCCCTAAAGTAAGATTAGCCCTCGTTAAACGTCGATGTAGCTCAACATACACACTTTTCCACATCCATAAATGGATTATTACGGCTAAAGCGTGTTAAATCTAAGCGTCTGTTTTGTTACTCTTACACGAGACGTCGGGAACTAACATTAGCTAGCTGGCTAACGTTCGCCTTCCGCATAAAACGTTAGACGAGTCATTAAATAATGACCATTTTGTGGCGTTACATCTGTCATTCTCACCTTGTTTGCGCAGTACCGTACTTTCTAGGAGTTAATGTCGCGGTTATACGAGCAAAACTGGAATTATTTCGACAAAGATAACAAGCAGACGTTTGAACACTCGTCTTCAAAGATGGCGAACTTTGCTGGAATGAGATAGAAGATTCTTGCGTCGGAAAGCCACGCCCACGACTGCTCTGATTGGTCCAAAAAATTGTGGCCTATTGCCCATTCGCTAAAAGTAGAGTGACATAAGCCCTCAGCCAACCACGATCCGAATCTATCTATTTTGCCCAGAACTCTGGTGGGATCGGAACCTTTTTCAACACACCCAACGTGTTAAAAAAAAAAAAAAAAACAACGCCCACACGCTCGCGTTTTGAATTATGGGTAAAACATGGCAGCGCCCTGTGTTTTACAACCACCTTGCTCTTGTTCCTGTTTAGTCCCTTGACAAGAACTCGGGTTGACCAGAAGACACTGAGTGAAACCTTCGACCGGGCGGATATCGTGATTGAAATCGTGCCTGATACTCTTTAACAATGTCGGAAAATACCACAAATGAGGAAGGCGGTGGAAAGACGCTCCCGCGAGCAATGATCATTGAGATGATGACGAAGAATTTTGACAGACTGCCTGAGGTGGACCAGAAGCTGTTCTTCTATGGTCCCATGTATCTCGGAGGTAACGGTGCCCTTGCAGGACTGGTAGCCAACAGCTTGTACCGCAGAGCCCTGAATGTCACGCAAGGGCGCCTCACATCCAGCATGCCCATGGCTGTCCTCCCCTTCCTGACCACGTTCGCCTTGTACAACGCAGCGGTGTCTAAACCTTTACTGTCCGGAGACCTCAACTGCCCCACGTGTGCTCTGATGCGGGGGGCGCTCATCGGAGTGGTGGGCGGCGGGGTGTACCCCATCCTGCTGGCCTTACCTGTGAACGTCGGCCTCGCCACCAGGTACGGGACAGCGCCGATGCCAGAGAAGGGCAACACCATGCGGTTTTGGATGGAAATCTCCAGACCGGTCCTGAGGAAAATGCGGGCAGTGTTCGTGCTGCAGGCTCTCTTCGGGACATACCTGAGCTCCAAACACTTTGATATTTACACGAAACTGGCCAAGATGGCATTCGCTCCAGATCGCGAGGAGCTCAAAGACTGAAATTTGCACTGTAATAAACATTTTCTTTCACATGTTGTTGGTGTTCTTGCGTCAAGGGAATGTCTGATGTTTTAAAATCACCCGTTGCTCCCCCATTTTACTATCCATTGTGGTCGGGGACTGGGGATTTTCAGGAAGAGACGACAGGTCAACAGTAACTGGTATTCATCATCTGAAAGCTGGGAACCTTGGTATTAACAACCGTCCTGAGAAATCAGTCACTGAAGACACATTTCACATCTGTTACAGGCTCGACCCGATCACCTTCAGACTCAGATTACTTAATTATTCCAGCAGGTCCGAGATTGTTTTATTCATTAACCAGCTGCTTTATAGCCGACCTGCACTCCAGTTTGCATTTGATCCATCAGCTGACGGTGCAGCTGCTGGGCAGATCGGGTCAGGTGTTTTCTCTTTTGGGAAAGTGACAGCCTGGCCGGTGTCAGGGGTGTTGGGCTGGACAAGACAGGGGACGTCAGGTTAGTAGGTGGTCCTTCAGTCCGTCCTGGGACACATGTCTGTTTACACCTCTGATGTGATGCGGACACAAGCGACCCAGGCCACCTCTGAGTGCGTCCTGAGGTCCGATCACTCAGGACGCATTGCTGCTGTTTACACCTGTACTCACAGGTGTCAGCTTGTATCCGGATTTCTCAGGATGGATGTTAATACCAGGCGGGACCAGGGGCCCTGAGATGCAGCTCAGTACTGTGTGCCAAGTTATTCTGGTCATAAATCTGTAGTAAACATTGTTTTGTTTTGTTTTTGTTTTAGGAGCCTGTTCAAATTTTGAAAGTTATTTGTCTATCAATTTAAAATCCCAGACAGTAATAATGGTTTGCCACAACATATGAATTCATTCAAGCCATCAAATTGCCTTGTTTTTTTTTTTTTTTTTTTTTTTTTTCTGGTACCAATCACACAAGGGATCAACATATCTTCATCATATCCGCTGCTTTAGATCAGCTTGCAATGTGGTCTCTTCCTTGTTCAACAGCTCAAAACTCAGTTAGTTTTCTTGCTGATGCAGCATTCTTCAGATTTGACTGGACTGCAGATGGGATTCATGCTTTGCCCGCTCAATTTGATTTTCAGTGTGTATTCTACAGCATTTTTGCCCACCCATGCAAATACTTTAAAATGTTAACTTCCACATGTGATGACTCGCTTGTGTGACAATAAAGAATCAACCAGAAATGTCAGAGGGTGCACATCATGTCAGAGATCCTGACTGTGAATTTGTGGATGATGCAGCAGTTTTGGCACAGAGGACAAAACTATGAGAAAAAAAAATCTAAGAAAGGAACAAAATTGAGAAACTAGTTAGGCTTTTTATTTTTTTTTAGGAATCAGCAATAATCTTGCAGTGATGGTGCGGTCCAGTGTCTGCTCGGCATGTAATGTAATTAGGGTCTATAATGTAGCCTGTCACCATTTGCTTCACACAGCCACAACAGACTGTTTCATTGAAAGCACTCCTCTTCTGCAACACACAGTGTCCTCTGGTCCATGGACTGCATGCAGAGCTGGGTGTGTCTGTGATATTCAGAGCTGGATTTGGCAGCGCCTTAAATGGATGTTTCACAAAGAGCAGAAATGAAGTCCTACAAGCAGCTGACAATGAAAACACATTTGTTCAACATGGGTAATGTTTTATTAAAACATCTCATCACCTTGAATTGCAGGTTTGACATCACATCTCTGGGTCTCTATAGCCTTAACTTATCATCTGGGGAATGTGTTACAGAGAAAGTAAGTTTATCAATAAAGAATGGAGGCGGGAGGATTAACAAAACCAGTTTGTTATCAAGAGGGGAAAGGTGCTTCGTAAGAGAAAACACTGACATCAATCAATTATAGCAAACTGAATCAGACTGTTTCTTAAAAGCTTATAATTACACGATTCCCATAACCCTCCTCTCCCACCCTGACCCCTTAAGGATAGCCCCTTAATCACAACAAAACTGCCAAAAACAAGGTTCAATGACGATCCCACAAAACAATAAACAACAACACATTTCAAGTCAGAGGAACCTGAATTGTCTTAACAACCAGTGAATCATATGGCACAAGTTTCCCTCCCTCGTAAAAACAAAAATATCTCTGATTCCTCAGTCTTGTTCTTCCGCTGAATTAAATAGATGGTCACTCAATATGATCAGTCAAAGACATGTTGGCATAGCGACCGCCGTCACCGCAAAGCTCCAGTAGTCATCCTCAGAATACTTAAGTCTTTTCCACAGTGGAGACTTATAATGCCCCTTTAAAACGCCCCTTGTAGCATGCCATTCCACTTCATATCCAGTAAAGGAGGGGTAGAATAAAAACTATACATCTGTCAGCACAGAAATCTCCATAAATATATCAGACAACTGAACGTCAGTCAGAGAAAACTTCCTGAAGAGCAGAAAGATGTGGGGTAAATGTCATCTATACACAATCTACACCTGCCCTGGCTCCCAGTGTGACTATTTCGCTATAGGTTTCTGGTTGTAATGGCACAATACATTTAAGGAGTAAACACTTCTTTAAACAGTTTCCTAATTCCCCACTCTCCCCAAATAAAATAATCATTAAAAAATAAAAGCAAGACGAGCAGACGACCCATACCCTGGTTTCAACAGTCTTTCTCATGTGAAAATGAGCCGCTGACAGTCTGAACGGACACACATGACTGAATCAAGTGCTTCATCTTGATCACACATACACACACACACACACTCACACACACGCACACAGGTGAGGATTTAAAATGACATGTGAGATAAATAAATCTTCCCAGTTACTCAGTAGCCTTTACCTTCAGTGAACCTATTGAATTCGGCAGCTGATTTGGGCTAGCCAGCGCCCTTCACATCATTGTAAGTCATATTACAGTATAGTACATCCAAGGGAAAAAGAAAATAAAAATTAGACAAGGCTTTGGACTAGAGGGGATGAGAAAGAGAGAGAGAGAGAGAGGGAGAGAGAGAGAGAGAGGGGGGGAGAGGGAGAGAGTCACAGAGCAAATACAAAAACAACAACAGAATCAGTAGGAATTTCATTTTAAAAAGTGTTTTTCCCTGTACGCTCTATGGTAGTAAACGAATCCCCACAGAGTAAACAAACATCAAGGTGAGGGGGGGATAGTGATATCCCTCCCCAACATACTGTACCCAATCATTAGTAGTTAATATACTGCAAAGGCATTTTGCTCCAGTTTCTATAGCTTCACTATTATTTTCAATCTTTTGATGCATTTCTTCGTGTTTTTTTTTTTTTTTTACACTGTCTTCTTGATGAATCCCGTTCATCATTTTGCTTTTTTTTTTCATCTTTTCTTCATACAAAAAAAACACCTAAGTACCAGCTAGGCTCCTTCACAGTTCATTTTAGTGCAATGAGAACACATGCTCCCTCGCCGGCGTGAGGGTTAGCTGCCTCCAGCGCCTCATGTCTTCCCCAGAACGTTGGACCTGAGGCGAGAAAAAGAAATGACGAGTTGGAAAGAGCGGACGAGGGCCGGGGAAAAACTGTGACCTGTGACTTGTGCTGTGACTCCTACCTGAGTGCTTTCCATCTGTCCTTCTCTACCTGGTTTTCTGGACTCTCACTCTCATAGGACGCAAGGTAGAGTCCTGGGAATAGATGAGGAAAAGATGGGACAAGGAGTAAAGAAAAGTGGTGAATAAGTGAAACAATGTATATTTTTTTATGATAAAAACTATTGTATCCTTTTATGAAGTAAATAAATGTCTCTTAAAGGAAAATCACCCCCAAACTGCAAAAAAAGGTATTTTACTACCTTTTTGTAGTGTAATCTATCCACAGATACAGTTTTCTGTGCGGTTTTGTCAGGTTTCCAGTCTGTTTCCCAGAACTCCAAAAATATACATGTGGAAAATGAAACTGCAAAAGTTCTTTCCAAAACCAAAGACATGAATACCCAGCATAATCCCCAGACCCCGGGGTGAAGAGTTTTGATGGGAACTATTTCCTGTGCAGAACACCAGCCAACTTTATGTATCTACCCTAATGAGTCTGAATTAGATGCACAGATAGACAGATTTTGCTGGTGTTCTTGTGGGAAGAAATAGTTCCCAAAGACGCTGTATGTCATTGTTTTTGGAAAGAACTGTTGTGGTTGATTTTTTTCACATTTACATTTTCAGTGGTTTGAGCTCCACAAAACAATACCCATCAAGTCCCACTGCAGTGGGAAGAAGGAAGACAGCGAAGCTTGCGACAGACTGGAAACCTCGCCAAATCACACCGAACCATCTGGATGGACAAACCTTGGGAAGTGGGATAATATCTTTTTTTTGTATTTTGGGTGAACTGTTTCTTTAGTGACAATGACATGGTGGGTTCTTACCGTCCTCACTGAAGATGGGAGCAGTGTGGAGGTAGTGTAGGATGGCCCTGTCCTGCTCAAAAGGACACTCCACCTGTTTCCACGTCATGAACTCTCCGACCTGCCGTGCCAGCTCCACAAATTTCTAAGAAATAACACGGAATATAAATCGAGCAAATATTGTCACTATGGCAGACACGAGGCAAGCGTCAGGCTAAAAATAACATAAGTAACCTTACCTCAAAGTTGACATGGCCATTTGGCAGCCGATTGGCACAACCTTCATTTAAGAAGTAAATATCTTTGATCAGCAGACTAAAGAAGGGAATCACAATCTGAGGAGAGAAAACAGGAGGAGAGACATTGAAGTAAATAAGACAGAAGTGAACGGAGGCAAAAATCATTTCAGGTTAATAACAGAGAAGCTGAGCCCTACCCTCTCCCTGTTGCTGTTGGCAGTCTGGGAGCGATGGGCAGCTCCTCTCAGGGCAGTTCTGTAGTTGTAAAAGTTTCCGGTAGGATCCATTTGATGCTGTCAGAGTGAACGGTAACCCATAAAATGTGGTCAGCGTCACATTATCATCTGTGTTTCTCAGACAGTGAGCAGCTGGTTTGTGTTCAGGCAAGACAAGGAAAGTTGATTTGTACAGCACTTTTCATACACAACAGCATTTCAAGCTGCTTTATATAAGGCATCAAAGGACATTTAACAGCATGGAGAGAAAGAAAAATTTAAAAAATGCAACATATAAAACAGAAAAATAAGACAGGGAAATGCGCATGGGAAAGATAAAGGCAAAACGAAAATAAAATCTCTGGTTTTAAAAGTATACCGACAATTCACGACCTAAATGAAAGCAGCAGAGAAGATTAAAGTTTTAAGCCTGGATTTAAAAGTAATTAGGTTTGGCACATTTCTCAAGAGTGAGTGGTGTAATAACTAAACACGGCCTCACCAGTATAATATCCACAGGAAAATTAGACTTAAAATTATACAATATGATTCTATGTTCATTTTATAGATACACTCTATTCTATAGATATTTTGCAGATATATTTCATTATGCATAGAGTCTATAAAAGGTTTACATGTGAAAGATCTATGGATATATTTTAGTATGTTTTATTTTTTATTTGTCTAAAAGGGTATGCATTTTTTCTTACATTCTTTGTACTGATCCACTTTGTTACTCATGTTTAGTTTGTCTAAAAATCTATAAGTGTCATAGTGTTGAGAGGTATATTTTGTGTTTAATGTTTTATGTGTTGACTATGGGAACAGTTAGTGGACCTGTCCCGGAGGACCTGAGACGTCTCGAGGGTTCATAACGTGACATAACGTGAAGTCGAGGCTTTATTTGGGCTCCACACCCACCTCCAGAATGAAGAACTTGGCAGTCTTGGCTTTGCCCCAGGTCTTCTTCAGCCGGGACACAGGGCTCATGTTCATACCGGCTGCAGGAGGGACAAGGGATGGCGACGGTTAACAACACGAGGTCACGCACGAGCATCTCTATCATATCGTGAAAGGGGACACTCACAGATTATGGCCATAAGGGAGTTGAAGTTTCCAATGTTGAAGCACTCCCTGGCGACGTCGATGAAAAACTCGATCACCTGGGCCCTCTGCTTCTTCTTCGCCGGCTGGACAGACAAGACACAGTGAGAGTGAGCCGCATGGTACAGGAACTGAGTAGAGAGAAATTCACACGCTACTTTACTGTGTACTTTGTTCCCAGTCTTAGCTTTTTTAATTGGTATGTGTTTTGTTACAAATTTCTGCTTAAAGTTTCATCATGTTGCCGTCTGTAACACCCCCAAGCGTAATTATCATCACCACACAGACGTCTCACTCTATCCTTCACAGTGGCCATGAGTGCAGTAACATGAAATCACCTTTAGGGGGCAATGACGATCCTTGATAACTACACGCTGTCAACTTCACTGTCATCCATATTAACAAATTGCCTCAATCCATCTCCCTCTTACTGCTGTGTTGTGTGTAGTTTTTAATTTTTTTTTTTAATTCTACAAGCCCTTAGGACTTGAGCTTGTTTGATAGAACGAAACTGTTTTAAAATGTTAAAGTAAGTAAGTTCGAATCATAATGAAATCAAAATTCCACAACTGAGCTTATATTTCATTAGAAAACATGAACATACCCATCTGTGCCGAAACGCTCATGTAAATGTACAAAACTAACTTCTATTTAAATATTTTCTGTTGCGTGTTTTGGTGAGAAATCTCCAACCATCACGCACAACAGACAGACTATACACCGTGTGAAATCAGGAACACCTCTCTAATATTCAGCGGCACTCCTTTTTGCATAATCCATGCCTCAAAAATTTTCAAGGTGGAAAAATCCCTTCTTAACGTGGCCCCCTCTCCTCCCCTTCTCCTTCATGTCTACTTCATCACTAAAGTGGTTCTCATCAGTGGTTGGTCTATTATCTGAATAGACATTTTGTACACTTGTATATTTTTGCATCATCTCGTTGTTTGGCATAAAATGTATTCCGCTTGCTGCTGAAGTCTTGCGTTAAAATAAATCAGGTGCGGCGGTTTCAGCATTTGCCACTCACCATGCAGATCTCAGTGGCTACCAGGTAACACAGTCTGTTGAACCACCTGACATAAGCTTCCAGGTTGGAGGTTTTCTTCTTCTGGTCACTGAAGCATGGCTGCTAATGATACACACACACACACACACACACACATATACTGTAAATATATATATATATATATATATATATATATATATATATATATATATATATATATATAGAGTGAGCATGGGAAGTGCTGCCATAGGGAATTCCAGTGATCCTAATTAGCTTCCTATCCACAGACAGACCCCCCTGTGTGAGTGTAAATGACAAGCACAGCTAGTCTGGAAAGGAAATAACGCAATCAATGGGCGAGCGAGAAAGAAGCATAGCGGAAGGGGGTGGGGGGGTGGGGGGGTGAAGTGAGACAGAAGTGAAACAGAGAGCGAATGAGCGACAGAGGGTGAGAGAGACAGAGAGAGAGAGTGAAAGAAAGAGTGAAAGCAACACAACTGTTACATACAGAGAGAGGGAGAGACAGACGAAGCACGTCTTTGTGCTCGCCTAGGCTTGTCATATGTGACCCATTCGTGACCTCAGTGACCTGCTGTCCTCAGCCTGGCCTTTAAGAAGCAAGCCCTCTGATTAGACCTGGCCACACCGCCCCCATCAACACACATTAAACCTCTTCTGCTGGTCATACTGGCGGCTTAATCACAAATGTTGTGTGCCTGCGCTTTGATCAAACCCACAGGACTTTATTTTAAATTAAGACATTTCAAGGTTTCCAAAGGTACCAAATATGTTCTCCTGAATTACAGGATAATGGGTATTAAATAACACACAACACATCTGGCTATTTTCTATTTGATAAGAAATGGCTTCTTGGGCTTCAATATTTCTTCTAAATCTAAGTTTGATTCGGATTTATTGCAACTAGCAGGTACAGAATATGCATACACATATAGAGATGTAGTACAGTACAATAGATGTGGTACAATATGGAAAAAAATTCTAACTCTGAAGGGGAAATTTAAGGCACAATATCAGACTTGGAGGGGTTAATCACACTTGGCTGTGTATAGCGTATGCTTTGTGTGCATTTACTGTAAGAGCAGTTCTTGTCTTGTTCAGGATCCCATAAACAGACTTCCTCATGCTAAACCAGGTTCCCTGCCAAACATGCTGATGTTCAGCAAACCACATCTGAGACAATGAGAAACCGTTGCTGTGGTTGGAGCCGACTGCAGATTGTGGGTTTTCCCTGATGCTACAGAGCAGGCCTGTTACACGAGCAGTATTCCCTTTACATCGGGAGTTTAGCCTCTTTTATATACACACATTACTCCTGGTAAATATTTTATACCCATATTTAAATGATGAGACACTGTCACACAAGCTCACGCTGAAACAGATTCAAATGGTCACCAGGAGATAAATGCTTCTTAACGTGGTGTTTAAGTCATCGTTTACCTGTGTGCCATCTAGTGGGTCTTTCTGAACAAAGGCTTGGACAAACTCCTCCGGCCCAATGTGACTCAAATGTTCCTGGAAAACACACACACACACACACACACACCACACACACATACACAGATGGAAGGTAGAGCATTAATAGTGTTTTCATCTCAGTAATGGAAGGCAATCAATAAGGGGAAATAATGACTCATTGATGTGACTCATTGGAACTGGACTTCCTAAAAGTGACATTTGACATTATATTCCTTTCTATTAAAAGCCAGCTTCAGAGTCACACAGATGTAAAAATAAAAAATGAGTCAGGCTATTTTTTTTTTTTTTTTTTGTAATATCAACAGAAACACAAGTGAGCTATAAATGTGCACACACACAAACACACACATGGCTGCTCATTGTGATAGCAAAGCAATGGCATCCCATTCTTTCATATCTGTCCCAGCATGGTGCAGCAACCCATATTAGAAATACTACAGTCCTGTGTGTGTGTGTGTGTGTGTGTGTGTGTGTGTGTGTGTTGGCCTCTTCTCTCTCATTCTCTCTCTCTCTCTTACTCTGTACATGTGTGTGTGCATGTGTGTGTGTGTGTGTGTGTGCACCAGTGTGTGAGGCTGTCAGGTCACATATATCCAGAGCATTTTTATCCCCTTTGTTTGAGGCCCCAGGCGCATCACTGACTTCTGGGGTGATGTCACCACTCAGACAAGGGTACAAGCTTACTCAGGGCTGTGGTGGCTCACACACACACACCCCCGCCCCACACACACACACACATGCACACACAACCACCCCCGGATACACGTGCCCATATCAAGACACACATGAATAGACTGAAGGCACCATGCATGCAATGTGAGGGATAGAGCAGTCCTTTGTTTCATGTATGTTTCATTGCGTTTCAGGCACTCGAGTTAATGCCCTTTGTTCTACTCGGGGCTTTGTGTGATACAGTGAGTGAAATAGTTGGCTTCTAATAATCAAGCTAATGCCACAGATCCCCAGAACAAGATCACGCCTGTTAAGAGCCTCTGCCAGTTTCAGCTCACCATTATGCCTCCCTTCCCTCTTTCCTTTGTTCTTTCCGAGTCATCTCTCAGATCTATTTCAGTTCTCTCCATCCCTTCCCCATCTCAGCCCTTTGATGTCTTTTCTTCACGTCCACGTCCTTGACTTGGACTGTATCTCCACCCTCCCTCCGCCACCACTATCACCATCCTTCTCCTCTCTCCTTACATCTCCTGTCCTTCTCCCTTTGCTCTCCTCCCCCTCCCCGTTCTCGTTATCATCTCTCACCCTGACCTCTGCCTAACCCACAGCTCCTCCCCCTCTCTCTCTTCCCCCCCCTTCCTCCCTTCCTTCCTTCCTTCCTTCCATCCTTCTCTTCTCTCCTCACCAGCTCCACGTGGGTGAGCTGCTGTGCCAGCGTGTACGGGTCGTTGCAGATGGAGAGCATGTCCTTCTGGATCGGGGGCGGCTTGGTCTTGAAGGCTGCCAGCTTGTCGGAGATGGAGGAGGCGTTGAGGGAGACCTTGACGATGCTCTCTTCCCCCTGGCTCATCAGGGCCAGCTTCTGGCTCAGCTTCTGCAGCACCTGGTTCAGGGTCTTCCAGTACGCCTGGAGGGGAGGCGAGGAGACAAAAGCTTTGCATTGTTTCATTGTTGTTCTCATCACCATCATCATCATCACAGGGATAATTACTGATACCAAGGCATGACAATATCTTCAAAATCATTATTTATATATATATAAAAAATCTATTTTACAAAAATGTATGTCCTCCATAATTTTTTAAGTCACCAACTACCATCGTAATGCAGGCTACCAATGCATAAATGTTTTCTATATGTGTATCAAGATCAATATTATCCTCACTGCCCTTGTCCTCCTCTTCTATTCTTCTCCTGCTTATTACACTCTTTTTTTTTCTTTTTTCCCATTTTTCCCCCTCTCATTGCATTTTCTCTGTTTTGTCCAGCTAACATTACTTGTTGTAGAGAATGTATGGCTGCTCACTGTTTGCTGAAAACCTTACATCTCTAAAATGTCACATTTTATATATATATATAAAATAAAATACATACATAAAATACATAGTGATTTTCCTTCGGGATGAATAAAGTATCTATCTATCTATCTATCTATCTATCTATCATTTTGGACACTGTTCATCGGCGTAAGAAGGTAAGAATGTTTTAGTGACCCATTCAAGAGAATTTCCTAAAAGCCAAGGAATGTGTGTGTGTGTGTGTGTGTGTGAGTCCTCTGACTGGTCATCGGGGCCAGCAGGTCAGTCTCTCTCACAAATGACCCAGAGCCACATCTCTACACATGCGCACACACACACACACACACACACACACACACACCCACCCACACACATTCACAGACACACCGCCAGCTGTAAATAGCAGCACATTCATCACCACCTGCCCTTCCCCTCTTCCTCTACTCCCTCTACCTCCCTCCATTTTTCCTCATCTCCCACTCTCCATCTACTACATCACCCCCTTCCTCCTCTCCTCCTTCTGCTCTCTCTGCCCCTGCGTCCCCCCACCCCTTATTCTCCATCTATCGCTCTCCCTCTTTTTTCCCTCGAGGCTGCAGACAGAGCCACTCCTAACATCCCTCCCTTCCTCCCTCTCATTCCTTTCCTTTTTTCTCTGGCCTAAAACTCGCTTTCAGTCCACTGCAATGCAAGGTTGTGTAACGTGGCACTGTAGCTCTTCGCCCTGCGCTGACACCGGCTGACTCGTACTCCCACCTCGTCACAGTGGGAGCGGTGGTAATTGAATTTCCTCACCCCATCAGGGCATTCCTCACTGCAGTTATGACGGCTGTAATGACAACAGCTACAATGTGGATGAAACTCGGGCGCCTAATAGCTCATAACAAATTGCTCTCCTGCAGGAGAAATGCTCACATGTGCATACCTTGTCTCAGATTCCTGCTCTCTGAGTCGATGATGGCTGGCATTAATGCTATAATAGGGCTGCAGCGCTGGGGTGTGTGCGTACCTCATCACATGGGGCTATCCTGTGGATGATATCTTTGAGGTGTCCCACCATCTTCTCCTCCCTGAAGTCAGAGGGGAACGTCTCTGTCCACTCTGTCAGCAGCTGCAGGATCTTGGGGCCAAACTTGCGGACTTTAGCCTGCAGTGGAAGACGTGATGAGTGTTGGAGTGTTTAGTACTGTTGCTCTTGAATGACTTCCTGTCTTTGTGTGTCATGTGACTGCATGCTTGTGTTGCTTCAGCTTGTATCCTTATGGGTGCATACAGGACTTCATCATGCCCATACATATGTTTGTGGAAGTGCATGAAGGAATGTGCGTATGAAAAAAGAAAAAAGAAAAAAAAATCAATTTCTTTGTCTTTAAATTTAAAAATGACCAAACTGTCCATCCAAACAGCCCATCCTTCAATGCTCAGCTGAAGGATAGACAACGGGGTTCACAATGCAGTAGTTTAACTGTTTTTTAAACTATAAAACATGCATGAATAAGAGTTACTGAATACTGGTCTGTCGTGCAGCATAGCAAAACCAAGTTATTTCCCAACATTCGATGCAACTGCCTTCGATTTATTCCAAAGTGTCCCGAAAACGTATTTCACAAGGGCAAGGGAAGCCCTTAAAAAAACAGTTGCTGGTGGTGTGTGTGTGTGTGTGTGTGTGTGTGTGGTGCAGTGCTGACCGTGTCCAGTGGGCTCTGATCCAGCTGCTGCTGTTTGATGCACAGCTCACACACCCTGGCCAGCAGCTCCGGAGGAGGGATGAACAGACGAGCACTCAGCAAGAAGGTAAACACATAGGCTTTCTGTCAACAGAGACAGAGAGAGATGGAGTCATTTGCTCTTACACTTTCACTCTGACAGTGAAAACACAACAACTTTCCATACTCAAATGAAGCAAAGCAGCACTGACAATTGAGGCATGCATGCGACAAATAACCTAATTGGTTGTACTGTCACTACCCAGTGCTCTCTGAAGGAGCTCATGATGAATAGATGGTGTCACTGTGATACTTTTTATAGTCGTGCCATTTACCTCAGGGTAGTAGTCGGCAGTGGGCACCAGGTTCTGGATCAGAGTGTCCAGGGAGGCGGAGGTGATGGGGGGCCCATCGGCCAGGCAAGCCCCAGGCCCCGGGCCCTCCTGGGGGGCCTCCTCCTCCTCCCCAGGCTCAGCGCAGGCCAGGTGGGGGCTGAAGCCACTGGGAGTGGTGAACATGGTGCCTGGGCACGCAGTCTGGGGCATTCCTGGCTGGAAAACAAAGAGAAGAGATGCTGTGTATGCAGAGTGGATAGGAATAGGATTGGATTTACATGCAGGGGAAATCATTTTCTTTGCTTAGAAGAGGTGTATTGTATGTAATAGAGGGAATATAAGATAAGATAAGAGATAAGATATTCCTTTATTAGTCCCACGGTGGGGAAATTTCACATACATTTAACGTACATAAATATACATTTAACGTAAGGCTGCATTGATGCAAATTAATATAAATTCCACCAATTCAAGTTCACTGATCTGCTGAAGGAAAAAAAGGCAAAAAAAACAAAACAAAACAGAGAACTAACGTTGCGGTGATCTAACAGAATACTGTAAATTGCTAATTCCTTTAACGCTTTTAATAATAAAAGAAAGTATATTAAAAGTGCACTAAATTGTCTAGTTTGATTTAAGGACGTTTGCAGCCTCAACCATCACATACTGTGCTTATTGTCTGTTTTTCACCAGTTGAGTCTAAATGGGCCACACTTCAACCAACCCACTTCAATTTTTCAACAATGCACTCTTAAAGTTTGTAAAGTTTTTCACATTTCAGAAGAAAAAGGACAGTCTAACATTATTTTTTACAATTTTGGAATCATTCAAAAAAAATGACAAATAGTTCTTGAATTAAATCACAAACTAGTGAATCCTGAATTGAATCAATGTTAATCCAAATACACACCCCTAATTCAAAGACATGTGCGCGCCACAACATGAGTCAAGTATTTTCCTGGCCTTCTGACTCTTGGCTGTATAATGCCCTACGTCTCTGCATGTCCATCAGCCTGTGTTGTCAGTCTCTCCTCCGTTCATCCTCCCTGTGTATCATCTGCTCTCCCTCTCCTTCCAAATTACGACAAACTCACTCCATCCCGTTGACGACCCGCTGCCGTCGTCGTGGGATATGGAATACCCAACAGCTGGCCCCGTCTCCCACGACGACAAGACAGAAGAGGGAAAATGTGGGTCACTCTGTCGCCGTGGAAACTGTTGCTGCCCGAAAGCTATTGCATGTCCTTCCCTCCCCGCCTCCGCCCCGTACAGTATGCCTCCCTCTCGAAGAATGCGTTCAGTTACACGTTTTAAAAAATTCAACACGCTCCTTCCCTCAGTGGACCAGCAAGTCAGCTGTAGCGGAAAGAAGCACTTACGCTGGAGTAGAGATACTACTGAGATGTGGGGAGTGCTGTGATCCTCGGGGCACAATTATCATCACCGCTCATCATCACGAGTCCATCAATATATACATGTAAATAAACACAGCTCGTAGCAAAGAAACAGTGTAGAAGAGGTGGTCAAATTGACTCAGTGGAATTTTCTACATGATAAACAGAATGTCCTGCAACATTAAGGTTTCAGTAATACCATATTAAGGTATTTCAATTAAGTCAGTAATTCTTTGCTAATTTACATGATGCTCTAGGCTTTAGTTTCCTATTAAGCAAATGGCTCCTCCACTGCACTCCTGCTCTCACTGACCAACCTTAGAAGCAGACCTAAATGAAGCGCTGGTCATCACTGAGATCAAATGTCCCACAGTCTTTCGGTGTCTTTGGGCTAGCTCATCTGCCCTGAGTCACTGTGTTTCCTGCAGCAGACCCGAGAGAAAGGCAGCAAACAAACACTTCAGTGAGACCTTGAGCAATGCACAGGAAGTTATTTCAGATGTAAATACTGCAATATTCTTCCTGTTCTTTCTAGCTGAAACAACAGGGCAGAGCGAGCGCACGTGTGAACGCACTGTCCTCGAAGTGAGATGCTGCAAACTGTAGCCTGCCAAAACTGACATGGTTTTCAGCACAGCAACGGTTCAAAGATATTAAAACGACTTTCCTCTTCAAGGGAAGCTCATATGCATCAAGGAAATAAAACAAACGGCCCATCGCAGCTATCTGATCTTGGTGATGTACAGCATGTACAGAACTGGAAGAACAATGGGAGCTGGGATGGGTTCAGTGGGATGGTTTCATCCAGTGGCAATCGTCCTGCTCCCCTTCCCCCAGGCTCACAGTCTCCATGGTGAACTGGTGTTACGGGTCCCTGGGGTGAAAGGTCAAGCACATGCGGCCTGGAGTGCACATCTAGAGTTCCCTGTGTGAAGGGCTCAGCTTTCCTTTGTTCTCCCTCACTCGTGTTACGCATGAGCATGTGAGCATTTATTCATGCACTTGTACTCACATAGACAGACACATAAAAACAAACGGCTGGGGGATGGGGAGGCGCAGTAGCAGGAGTAGTGGTGTTGCCGCCTGTCTTGCCGTTCCTGTGCCAGCTGCAACGCCTTTCCTTCCTACCTACACCGCAGCCGCCCATAGCCACATCCCTCATAATGCATGAGGAGCTCAAAGAGAGCCGACATCTTCTTGTTTGCTCCTCAGAGCAAGGATCACGGTCCCCCCGGCATGCCACAGTGACACACTGACATAAATAACCTGTTCTGAGAGGAGAGAGGAGGTGTTTCACCGTGCGGACGACACCCAGGCGCTCTGATTGAACCGTCACGGTCTAGTTACTGAAGCTTGACCAGCCCAAACTGCATCCTATCACAACAATCTGCCATAAGGCCCATCCGACAGAAGCAAGCATTTATTCATAAGGGAAAACAGACAAACAGTCCTGCACACACTCCAGTAGTTAAACAGACAAATAACACAACGCTCACAAAAGTTTTTTTTTTTTGTTTTGTTTTTTTTTAGAAGACTTGCATTTAGACTGAACTGAACTTAACAGTCAATTACAGTTATTGATCCCACTTGAGACATATTACTACCATTATCACTGGGCTGGGTGATATAGTTGAAATCAATATCACAGCGCATATAGATTTTTTTTCTCCAAATACCAGCAAATACCACAATATGACTTGCATGCAAAATACAAAAACACGTATTAAACAATCGATTTAATGTTTAACTATGCAAAATTGCTGAGGGTCGATTGAAATGAGGACCCTTTGCAGTCAACGAATAAAAATATAAAATGAGTATAATATAATAATGAGCTGGTCTGACAATGAAAACCACATAAACTCACCTCAATTTACCCAATTTTGTATCTTTATCATAATTTCTTTTTTAAATAATAAGAATAAGAATTTAAAAATACTTACTTTTCTGTATCACAAAGAGATTCTACTGAAAAATGAGAGAATTGAATTATTGCCCAGGCCTATATTATCCATCTCTAAAATCAGCTTACAATCCAGATGTCACTTTTTGGCTGTTTCCCTCCCATCAAAGTGTCTGACTGGGTGGATCCGGCTCAAAAAGGGCAAGCCCAGCATGTCCTTGCTGTGACCTCCTCTAGACTGGATTACAATGGGCAGCCACTGACAGAGAGATGGACAGATCCACTGACCCTCTATACCAACAGAGATACAGTGCTGTAGGAAAACCCTATGGTAAGCACTTCCTCTGTGATAGGCCTGACAGAAAAACAAAGCCTGCTCAGCTCCAGGAGTCTGTGTGAGTAAATCTAGGAGTTCATCTGTGAGTCACCACATGCATACAAACCCACATGTACACACAAACCTCGGGTACTGCATGTTTGTGTGCATATTTGTGAGTGAGCGAGAGTGTGTGTTGTTACGTGCCCACACTATCAATGAGTGCCTCGATCGCCCGTCATCTTCACTCTCCTGATTTCTCCCCGTTGCTTCCTCCTCATCGCTCGTCTCCTCTCCTCCCTCCAGTATTTTCTCTGACTCTGATTCATCATTTCATCACAGCGCCGTGTCTCTGTCAGGCGGTGTCTCACGGTCTGTACCCTCTGAGCCGAGGTCAGTCGTGTACCTCCTCTGCACACGTGCACATCTTCATACCAAACCAGTCATCAATGTCTGTGCGTGTCACCCGGAGGCCTGTGTCAGTAACTCTGCAGTGTAAATGCTTTTAGGGCTCTGTTTAGGAACACAGAGAGTTTGATTTATAATAAAAGCTGTCTTGTGCTGCCAAGTTATGCTGTCTTTCACATGTGCCCACATCTGTCTTGCTATAATGCAGTGTTACGTTGTGTCGTGAAATGCTTCCAATTTACCATAAAAATCTGGATTATAGAATAAAATATCAATAAACATGATGTGATTTTTCAATGGTACACTGTGCACCTTATTATTTCAGGTCTATTTGGGCATACCAATAAGGCTGCTGACCCATTTCTGCTGGCTTCAATTATAGCGGAAATATTATAGATTAGTGGTTTGGACCACAAGGGGTCAGGGAAAAGAGGGGAGTCGAGCTATTTATTACTGTCGAGTATTAAAATAGGTAAAGGTGGCAATCTGAAAGATCTTGTTTAATATATTTTTTTGTCAATGATGTGGTGATCTGCATCACATTTTTTGTAGAGATCAATTGCAATGACACTATGCCATGGCATTACTTTGTTTAGCCATGTTTTTTTTTTTTTTAAATCACTGGTCAAGCAAAGTACCCAAGCTAACTAGTCAAAGGTATAAGATCAAACATTTTCTCTGAATATGACAGCAGTGACAATATTATGAAGGTTCTCTCTGTATGGTGTGTACATATTTTGTATTTTTTAGATCCTGACATGTATGCTTAGAAAAATGTCAAATTTTATACACTAATCAGGTGTCATTTTCCTGTGATTATTTAAATTAGTTTTTTTTTTTTTTTCTAGAGGTTTGTCTCATAACATGATCGCTACAAGAACTGAAGATTGCCTCTTATGTTATTTATTGTTATTTAATGCCTGGATGTTATCTTCGATGGTTCTGCACCTGCCATTGAGGAATTCGTCAGCCTATTAGGGTGATGATGTATAAATAGAAGTGTGGTTTCCACTGTTTTAATTCATTTTTTTCACTGACTAAGATCCAGCTTGGATCGAAACAGTCTCTAATAAAAATGTGCTGCTTGGAGCAAAGGGTGCAGGTGTTACTTTCTCCTTCACCAAGATGACTGCCCACCAAGCAATCTGTTGTTGCTGCTGCCAGAAATGGAGAATGCATGACTTCCTGTGCTCCAGAGCAATTTTTTTGTTAATAAGACCAACCCAGTTTTCAATATTACGTGGGATCAGCTGAATCACTATTGTGTCATCGTTCATGCGTCATGGATTATTACATTAATAATGGATGCCATGCTACTGCTATTGGTTTTGGCCACAACAAGACGTCAGAAGGGAAACCATGCTCTATGTAAAGCTTATTTCCATGTCTTATTATACACCCAGCTCCCACTGAGCCTGTCACATCCCATCAATACCACCTGAGAAAACACACAGATAGACAAGCAGCTAAGAACAGGTGAGTGTAGTGGCGTGTGCTCTAATCCCCCCTGAGATTTGCAACAGCCAGCCAACGGGAGCCCTGCACCCTGTCTAGACAGCTGGGGGAGTGTCATTGTTCAGGGCCCACGCAGCGTGTGTTTATATGTGTGTGTGTGTGTGTGTATGTGCACAGTTTGTCTTTTGTTTCTGTCAGGCTGTTATCGTTGCCATCAGGGGATCCGCCTGCTTTGTTCTATCAGGATTAACAGAATGCCACTGTCTGGAGAGTCACACAGACTTTATCAGTACCCACGACTGTCTGCATGTGTGTGTGTGTGTGTGTGTGCGTGTGTGTGTGTATACACTGGAGATGCATAGTCACCGTCTTGATGAAACTAAGGCATTCTTAACACGACTGAGCAGCTTGAAGCTGTCAAGCCTCTTCTCGTCTCCCTGTTATTCTTCCTCTCCCTCTCCGTCTTGCTCTCTGTGAAACCTGTTCCTCCACATACGCTGTATTACTCACACTTACCTGTCCGGCATGACGGTAAGGCAGAGGGAGTGTGTGAAGAGGAGCTGGTGGTGACACAGCTGCTGACAATCTGTTCTGCGGTTCAGGAGTTTAAGGGGTTAATGGGTCAGGTCAGGCAGCTCTCCATGAGGACTGAGGAGGGTCATTCAGAACAAATCAAACTACTCCCGGACCTCTGTCATTAAGGAGCCAAGGGTCGGAGGTGAAGAGTCAAGGCTCCCTCAGTGGGGCAGAGGAGTACTGTAATGTCTTTGTTTGCATCCAAGGCCGCTGCAGGGTCATCAGTGTTAATTATGCTCTGCTGCTGGGCTCAGTTACAAGGCTGGAAATAGCCTTTGTCCTTCATTATGGCCATTTAAAAAGCCTTTCAAATTTTAAAAGATCCATCATACATCAAGACTCACTTCATTTACACTGCTGTCCATGTCCATTCATCACCACCCGAGTGAGAGGTAATATGAGGATAAGGTGTTAACATCCCAGACTCATATTCCAGTTATTACACTGGACCTTAAGAGTAATGCAGCACATCCTCTAAAGGCTGAGCTCTACATCCACAGATGTACTACTGGTCTGATTCATAGACCCTGTTCAGATGTACTATAGGCAAGAGTGCATTTTGTGTTCAAAATCAATATTAAAAGAAAAGCTAACAAAAAAAAAAAAACATATTTTCCCTGTTTACCCATAGTGCTATCTATCCATCCAGATAATTTCTGTGTGATTTTGCGAGGTTTTCAGTCTGCTGCCATCTTACCAGGAAGTAGTTCCCAAAGAAAATTTTGCCCTTGAGGGCTGTGGATTATATTGAGTGACTGTGTAATTGTTTTTGGGAACATTTGCTGCAGCTGGAATTTTCAGATTACGTTTTAGATGTTTTGAGCTCCACAAATGACATATCAATCAGGACAGTGCTAAACAGGGGAGATTGTAGCAGACTGGAAACCTCACCAAATTGCATAGAACTTGTCTGGATGGATGGATTGTACTAGAGCTAAGTGGGAAAATATATTTTTCTGGATGGTGGTCAAACTATTTCTTGACGACTTGTCAGTGGTACAAGGCAATCTTGACCAGTCAGGGGTTATGTCAATGGTTTCGCAATAATTAAAATGCGAAACGTTTTTGCACATAATAGAAACTTTAATACATCAAGGCCCTTGTTTTAACATCCACACCTGGCATTTTCGTGCATCTAAAATGCGTCTCCAGTGACCACTTGTGATTGCATTTGTGATCGATCTCAGATCTCACTTAGAGCTGTCCAGTTGTGACAGAATCGCCCAAGACGCATGCTAAATCAAGTGTGAACAGGCTCATGGTGTTTATGGCTAGGCTGCAGTTTAAACTCATCTGACTGCCTGTTACAGGAAGGATATGCTATTCTGACTCTGAAAAACATTACAGTTTGAGAGTGAAACTAAAGATGTGATGCAACTCTATACTTAGTACGGCACATCATCAGCAAATACCCGACATATTGCAGCAATATTTTGTTTTGTTTCTGTAGTCACTTCTTGGTTTCAGAGATTGCAGTTGGAAAAAGAAGGTAATAAAAAGTCATTTGCATCAGCCTCCTCTCTCAGGGATGTGATGAGTAGGGATAAAGAGAGAGAAGGGTTGTGGAGGGGTGAGAAGGTGATATTCCTCCCCAGGGCAGTGTGCAGACAGTCTAGGCTGTCTGAGTGTTAAACTCGCCTCCTGCCAGACTCGCTCAACTCCTCTCTCTCTCCTTCACTGGCTCCCCAGCTCCCTCATCACCATGCAATTTACATACTGTAACACTTTCTTCTAATTTAAGATCTACTTGTTCACTCTATTAACACATTACAATTTCAACACTTTCTCTATTTTAAGATAGTGCTGAAAGAAAAAAAAAAAATCCTGCCGCTTATTTTTGGTACTGACACTGTTTTTGCTTGCTGCTCTGGCCTACATTACCCACAGTATTCTTTGAAAGCTGTAACTCTGTTGTTTACTTGAATTTCTTGTGCCTTTGAAATAACTGAGCACCTTTATGATGACAGCGAACCAGAAGACAGTGAGTACCTCTTTGTCACTTAGCCCCTCTCTTCCCTCTCCTCCTTCACCGGTCCCTCTCTCCTTTCCTCCCTCCTCCTTTATCTCCTTCTCCACGCCCTACTTCCCAAAGTGCCCAGTCAGAATGCCTATACAGATGGCCCTGCAGCAGCCTGCTCTCCCAGTGGGAGCTGCTGGCATGGGAGGCTTTTTGGCCCCGTGCCCCTACCATCCTCCCCACCCAGTCCCTACAGGACTCCAAAAAGTCTATTGGCGTCCAGCAATGCTCGAGGTACAGGGGCAGAGCCAGCCTTGTCTCTGCCAAGCTGCATGGCGGCTGCCTGGCACCGCCGACCAGCGCGAGTGATAAATACCACACATATGTCACAGTGCACGCTTTTGAACAACATCAAACCAGCGGACTGTTGTCGGTTAATGGTGTGTGCGTCTGTGTGCGTATGCGTGGGGTGGAGTGGAACTGAAAACAAATGAGTTCATTGTGTCTTGAAAAAACACACGCATGCACACTTGCACCCACACAGCAACCAAATGCAGTATTGAGTTACCGTCGAGGCATTCCAGCTCCCCACCCATTCCCCAGCCTCTCTCTGTGGTATGAGCCAGAAGCTGAGAATCACTCTCGGGGCTCAACACAGACATATATCTCAAATCCCTTTATTGAAATTCCCCCATGGCATCTGAGCAGGGCACCTGTTCTGCACCCACATCAGGTCCATCAGTTTCTATGTAAACCTCTTTAGGAATTCTCCTCCATGAACACACCCTGTATGTACATGTGTGCATGTGCATGTAAGCAGCAGCCAGCGATCCTCATTCCTGAGTGAGTCTGGACAGTGTGTGCATCTATGTGTTCGTCTTTGTGTATGTGTGTGTGTCATGCACTCCTGTATGGGTGTGTGAGATAGCTGATTGAATGGGAGCGTGTTAAAGCCCTGTCTTGCATCTTGAACAAGAGAGAGAGCGAGAGAGAGAGGATAGAAAATGGCATGCAAGGACTATTTATGTTGCATGAGAGAGGCTGCACACTTTTAATCCCTAAAGTCATACTGTCACCTCACCAGAATTTACATTTAGATGGAATCAAGATCAGCATTACACAAAACAATCGCTTTGAGGGGAAATCTGTGCTGCTGAGACCAGCCAGCTCTAAAGGTGGAGCACTATTACCCACTGACTCCACTTTCAAACCACTTCACATGTGTGAAAAATACGTGCACAAATCTATTTCCCCAGTTTGGAGAGGCTGAAAATGGAGCTCTAGACTGAATTGGAGGTCTCTGACATGTGTGTGCTGATGGGACTGGGCAATCCACCATGTTACTTAGAGATAATTGGAGCTGAGCACAGATTGGCGCTTCGTGGGCACGCAACACACGTCTGAGCCTTGAGTGCCCTAAATCTGTCATTCAGCATGGTCATATTGCTTTAAAAAAAAAAAAAAAAAAAAAAAAAAAAAAAAAAACACAGTCATGCATTATTCATAATATTCCGATTTATAACCACCTCATGAGGCAATGCTCCTTTGATGGGACTCGGACAAGAGTGATTTTTGTCTCAGTCCTAAACAGGCTTAATTTTGCCAGAAGTGCCACTTAAACAGAGTGGTGTGACTGAAAGCATCCAGCAAGAAAAAGCTGAATGACACAATGCCTGTGTGTAACTACTTCAACAGTTCTTATGAGCACTTTTTAAAATGAGACTATTCATCAAAACACTCATTCAGCATTGCATCATTCTCAATCAATTGCTTTGCAGTCGCTGTGATATAATGAAAATGTATGGGGGAGACAGTGGATGCACATCTATTAAGCAGACGTTATTAATCTTATCATGGCTGTCTCCTCTCCTGTTACAGTGCATCTATCTGCGCAGTACAACCACCATGGGCACAGAGCATGCTGTGTGTCACCGCTGATGTATGATGTCTACGTGAACTAATTAGTGTTAAGGGATCGCAAGGCCTGGTCTGTTCACATCTCACGCCTCATGTGTTACGATACGATCAGAGAAAGGCAGAGGTCAGAAAGGATGCTGCGTTCATCCACGGCCACACGTCTCAGGATGGGTATAATCTACAGACACAATGTGGGGGTAGAAAGATTTCAAATCAAAAGGGTGGAGAAAAACAACTTTTACTGTTATAGCATCTTTATCAGGTACTGAGAGGCACTGTTTCAAGAGCTGGCTGTGTGTGTTTTCCTATGTGCAGCACTTTGGTGAATTACAGTATGTGGTCTTTGGGGTGCAAAGAGTTCTGCGTAAGTGTGTGTTTGCACACCCAGAAGTGTGGCAGAAATCAGCCGACCATGAGCCAGTTCTAGGTCGGAGTGTGGTGCATTCACATACAAAAAAGTAGCTTGATGAATTTCCAAATTTGGTTAGTAAAGATAACATACATGACATATTAATTCATTTATTATCATTTCTACCTCAGGAAAGTGGGTTTTACATGGGTTTTGCTACCCTGGACTACCTGCTATTAGGAAAAATTACATCCTTCACATTATCAGATGTCCCAGACTGCATATTTGACCTTCAGGTAAACTGGTGTCATAATCCTTCAACCCGACTGAAACACAGCATTTTCTCCAATACTCCACCCCCGTGGTCTCGTTGCAAGTGCACTGCTATGTGTGGAGTGTTTTTGCTGTGGTGTTTGTTCCCATGTCATTGTAACATAAACCTAATTTATCGTTTAAACCTGATTTATCGTCAGTTTATCATATTACATAGGTTAAAGTTAAACTGAGGTTAGACTTGCCTACTTAAAATGTGGGGCATTTCCTGTATTGACACACCTACTCAGGTGTCAAATTAGTGTCAAAACCAGTTTACACATTTGCAGATTGCTGATAATTACCCGGGTCTGTTGCAATCCATGCGATCTTGTTTGAAAAACGTGGACAAGTCAGGTGCATAGCGATGCATTATCAACAACTCGCAAGTAGATTTCACTCATAGTAATGAGCACTACAATATAATTTTCTAATTTGACCGCAGTAGCAGCACACTCCACACCACTGTGCCACTGCAATCAGCACAATGCATCCAGGAACACACTGCTGAACAAGACGAAAACCTCTGTGTTCGCTGGACTGTTGTGGAGGAAATAGCGGTAGATTAACTACACAAACATAATAATAAAATACCACAGGCGACAACGCGTGTGCACATCTATCACGTGTCGGTGCGTGCTTCGATTACATCAGTCTGACATTTGACCCGTGAATTACATCTGGATGGGTCACCGACACAGATACATGGGTGCATCTAGTGTCAAGGTTCAGAGGAAGATTGAAGAGAAGTAAGATTGAAATGTTGAGGTTAACACAGAGGTCAAGCCCCCAAAAGGTGGTGGAATTTACCAACAGCACTGTGACACTGCAGCACTTTGGTGTTAACAGGTGGAGTTTTTAAAAGTCTGAAAGTTTTCAAGCACTCCGATTAAGCCCCCCACCCACTCATCCCAGGGCACGTCGGCAGCACTGATGCGTGTCATAGATATATAAAGGTCTCCGCGCCGAAATGTCGCCCCTGATAAAGATGATAAAGACGCTCCACAAGCAAAGTTTGGCAGTGTGTGGGTGTTTTCTCTCTCTCTATTTGTCAGCCTACAGTCCTCTCCTACGCACCTGTCACCTTGTGCTCCAACATGCTAAAGCTCTGCTGTTTCATGAACCCGAAGGATGATAGCACAGCCTTGCAGCGCAAAACTAGCCGAAGACACGATGAGGATTATTTCATATTAACCGACATAAGATTGAGGAACCTGTTCGCATAATCTAGGGGTTTATTGAACAGGGCAATGGGATATAATCATATTCCATTGTTTTTTTGAACCCAGCTAATCCATAAGGACAGATCATCAATATCTGCACATACGACAGCATGCAGGCCATGTGGAGCCCGTTAAGCCCAGTGCTGAAGAGGACTGAGCGTTGCCATGGAGTCAGGGCTCCTGTTGGGAGGTAATTAGATGCCTGTTGAGATCCCACTGTGACACCCCCTCTTCTCTCTTTTATTAGATCAAAATCCCTTCCTCCCTCTCTTCATCTCTCCCTCTCTCTCTCTCTCTCTCTCTCTCTCTCTCTCGTGACAGAGCAGCAGGCTGTGACAGAGTGATTCCACATGTGAACCCTGTCGGCTTCGGCCTGTCAGCGGGATCACTCCCATCATCCCCGTGTCAGTGGCAAAGCCGAGGTGCAGCCGGAGAACATCCGCAGCCCTGTCAGGTGCGCGGGCCGTCACAATGTTCTGTCCTTTTTTCAATCCGACGCACGCCACGCCGAGGAGCCACTTATGTGACGGGAGGAGAGGAAATCGACAAAACACGACCATCCAGCAGCATCACTGAAACTGTTTTATAAATACACAGTGACTTTGGGAATCTCCTCACATGGAATACCCAGAAATGTAGAAAAAGGCACAGTGTTTCCCCTTCCTTATTTTGTATTTTGCATTCTCTGTGAGCTCTCTTCTATACTGTAACTGAAAACATCTTGGCTTGAAGAGGAAGCAGCGACAGACTCTTCTCAGACTGACGGATTCAGCAGTAAATTGGTGAGGACAGGTGCTATTCTGAGCACATCACACATGAAACACAAGTATGCTTGCTTAAGGCTTGTTGACGAGTCATGCTGGAAGCTGGAATTTATTGAGCAAGAAGGCAGAAACGCCAGTTGTGTGTTGCAATGGCTTCACGTTTTGACTGCGGGGTCACAAGGCAGTAGTGGAGCGCTGTCACGATGGCGGAGTGGAGTGGCGTGTGATCTATGATTCCTCTTGTGGCTCAGTCAAACGCACACACACACACACAAACACACAAACACAATCCCCTCCCCCTACACACACACAGCCATAAACCTTGTGGTGGTGATAAAGCTGTCATTGCTACCAGACTAACAGCCACTGTGTTTACCTCCCTGTCGACCCACCCCAGCCAGACCCGGCTCACACAAACACACACACACACACTGACCTCACACTGTCTGGGAACTAGCCGCTCTCCATCTCACGTCAAACCCAACAATGCCCTCATTAACAGCACACCTGTTATTCTCCAAAGACTTGGCCTGAATTGGAGGGAACATGTGCTGCAGTCTGAAGTCTATACCTGCAGACTTGTTACTGCCAGCTCCCGACTGACCTCTGGTCTGGTGACTCACGCCTATAGACGCAGCCCTCATCCACCGTTCTGTTGGAGCAAGTTGTCATTTCAATTCAGCGCTGCTCTATAGTCAAGGGCAGCGCGGCTTTATGGGCTCAACGCGGGTGAGCTCGACTGAATAAGCAATGCCAAAAAGAGGCGGCACAAAGAGCTGAGAAGGGCCTGGATCCTCTGGAGAGGAAAAAAAGTCAGGGAGGCGCTAATGGTGGTACAGAGCACAAGAAAAAAAAAAAAAAAATCAATGTTTATGCAGAGAGGATGACATGCTAGAGTGAGGAGAAATGGAAGGAACGGTTTATAAGCATGTTTCTCAAAGTAACCTCCCGCTCAGCCTGCACTGCACCGAACAAAAAGTGTTTGTTTTTCGCCCCTCTGGGCACACAGAGGCACTCACTGCCACCCAAGGTGAGAGCGAGAAAATATACAGTTCCCAGGGTGGCATCTTAAAGGGAAAGGGGGTGGGGAGGGGCGGAGGGGGGGGGGTATATAGGAGGTGAGAGACGCTGCTGCTCCCTCCTTGGAGCTCCATACTGAGAGTGGAGGGAGGGAAACCTGACGCTCCACTACCACGCTGTGCTCCGGGGGGGGCTGGGAACGGTACTGCTCAAATGTCTCCCCACTGAACTGGTTTCTGAAGAAAGAGGAGAACCTGTCTTGCCTCCATGCACCTTGCAGCTAAGCCATGGAGGACAGATAACAAATCCTTTTTGGTTTTGTGTTGGTAAGCTGAGCGGCTGAAGCATCGCCCACCCCCTGGGTGCTGGGCAAGAAAGACGACTGCACGTTTCAGCAGACCCCTGGAAAATGATTCAGGGGGTGGAGGGAGGTTTGGTTTTTTTTTGCATTCTGAGTAGTGAGGAAGAATATAAACAATGCCACACCCATTGATTATTGTGGGCTCCCAAACAATAAAGCACACTCAATTTGGCATTCAGAGAGAGAGAGAGAGAGAGAGAGAGAGAGAGAGAGAGAGAGAGAGAGAGAGAGAGAGAGAGAGAGAGAGACCAGGGAGTGTTTGAGGAAATCAGCAGTGAGTTTACACGGAGCCTCTACTCCCACGTTTAGTAATTACAAAAGCAGAGATAAGCGCTGCATATCCTCCATATGACCTGTTAATAACCAAAAACCCAACCAACTGGAATATTATTTGGCATGTCTCCTGACTTTTTTTTAATTTCTTATTTATTTATTTATTTTTTGGTTACTGGCTCCGTTTTCACCCGTGTTGGTGTTCACAATGTCACCTGCCACCTCATCTCTCCACACCTCAGTGGCCCTGCGTGTGCAAGGTGTAGCCTGCACAGGATGTTCAAGAGGCAAAAGACGCAGTGATCCCATCCCCAAAAATGAGTAGAAACCCCCCCCTCACGCCCTGTCCTCCGCTCCACACACCGCTGACTCACGCAGACTCGCACACTCCTTTCCGATGCCTTTCATCGTAGTAAAGTGATGCAACCGGCGTTATTTTACACTATCGCCAACACGATAAGGGCTCATGATGTCATCATTCGTGTTGGGTAAAGTTTTCACCATCGTGACACTGCGCTATTGGAAGAGTAAATAGTGTAGTACATGCGCGACTGTGTATCAAACAGCCTGACAGCACGCACTCCTCTCTCTATGTCTTTCTCTTTCCCTTTCTCTCTCTCTCTCACACACACATACACACGCACACACACCATCTGTGGGCGTGAGCGCAATCTCAAAATGCTGTTATGGTAGTAGTAGGGTAACGTTGCTTCATTACTTACCAGCACTACACTCTGATCCCCATCTTTCCTCCGGGTTGTATCCAACGTCAATTCAGTAATACTTCCGATCCGGATATTCCCAAATGAATTAAAGGTTCACAGCCCGCTAAACTGGCATCGGTAGGTGCAGGAGAAGTAAAGGCAGATCCCAGAGGCGCAACCTGATTGGTGTAAGCTGGAGGGGGGCAAAAATGTCTGTTGATAGTGAGTGGAAACGTCCTGGCTCTGGGCAGCTTTCCCAGCCCAGACGGAGAGCACGATCCGACCTGTCGCCGCTCAGAAGTGCGTCCCTGAAGGCGTGGCGACCGTCCTGCGCCAAGGAGACACGGCCAACCGCACAGCGCATCCACACGTCCTCGGAGCAAGTGGTGAGAGAGAAGAGGAGAGCAGGGGAAAGTACTCACTCACACCAGCGTCAAGCCACAGAAATAATGCAACTTCCGCTTGGGATTGTCAAAATAAAACGTGACATGGGAACGGGCACAACAGACTTTGGTCAGATATGGAGAAAGTTGAACAATGGACCAAACCAGGAAAAGTGGGAGTAGATTTTTAAGTCTTAGTGTTGGGAAATCTATAGTGAATTAATAACTTATGATAAAAAAAAAAAAAAAACATAAAGTAAGCCTACAATTATGTAAAAGTCCATTTCAACCAATAGCATAAATGTTCTTTGAGACTATAAAACGACAGCTTTGCTTAATGGTGTAAAGGCAGTTAGAATAACTCCCCACATGTCCTGTGCTTGCCAAACATATAGGGTTCACCTAAATACACAATAAGCTATCACCGCCAGTAAAAATGTAGGGCTCGGGAAAATACGCAAGCAATAGTCAAGACACAACCATTACCATGGGATTTGAATGTTGACTATCCAATCTATGTGTGCTTTTGTAAGGGTCATGTCATCTATATTGATTAAAAAGTGGTCATTTCCCCCCAGAATGTCTCAGTTTCTTCTCGGAGACGTGGGTCTATCATGGTTATCATGAAAGTAAGCGAGAACAATAACTCAGTCACACAAAAAAAGCTGTGGACTGAAAAGGTCCATTCCAAAATATTGCACAAATGTTCTGTGAGGCTTCAAAATGCCAGCTTCACATCAGCTAGAATAAGCCCCAACATAAATGTCCCACACCTAGCGCTGCCTTGTAGCACCTATGTCCTTTGGACCAGAACCAGAGCCTTATGGCATTTAACAGATCTTTGCTTTTGGTGTATAAAAATCTCATATTTGCGTCGCTTCGGATAAAAGCGTCTGCCAAATGTGAACTGAATTGTAACAAAATACACACTGAGTCAAGACAAAACCATTACACTGCAATTAGGACGCTAAGTATGTGGAAATAAAAAGGGCATAATGTTATGCTTTTATATTGAAGGTCAAATTGCCAGAGGTCCTGTATGATTCAGTCTATCTGTGTTTGGCTTGATGCAGCTGAGGAGCAGTGATATCCAGAGGTCTAAGACTCTCTCTCTCTCTCTCTCTCTCTCTCTCTCTCTCTCTCTCTCTCTCTCTCTCTCTCTCTCTCTCTCTCTCTCCCACACACACACACACACACACACACACACTCCTCAGGTCCCCTCCTCTCACAGCAGCAGCAGCAAAGCTCTGCAGCTTCAGGCATTTTCTCTCTCATTTCACACGACTATAGATTTATGTCATTATTTTACCTTGGCAATCCATTCCAATATACACAAGAAATTACAATCAAAAGAAGAATCAGAAGATCTATTTTAATAAGAAGCCGATTACCTAATTTTCATGCATCGAGTCCTTCATGCAATGTCTGCTGACTTGACAGGAATAATTTCATAACGGCCGAACCGTGGTGTATGTCAGCCAGTAAACCTGTGTAAAATGCAGACCTGGCATCCACCAGTGGTGCTTTGCATCCAAGCAAGCCCGTATCGATTTCAAAGGAGATGTAACAGTTCATAAGAGGCAAAACGGGAAGCCAATTTATTACAGAAAACTCTCCTTCTGCCGGCTAATGATTCATCCCATTATTCACCGGCTCCGGGCCAGTGAGGTTATCCAAACAGTCATGGGCAGATTACATTTGTAAGACACAATAAGAGCACTCTTCATTTGTAATCCCCAGGCAGACCCGCTTCCATTAACACGGCCTGAGTGACGCTCTCTAACCGTGACCCCTCGCAGCAAGGGCCATCTCTGAATATGCAAATGAGGCTGACATTCAGAGCCTCTCCCTCAAAGCCAGGGCTGTGTGTCCATTAAAACTGAGTTAATTAATACCATTAGCCTAATTTAAAAAACAACAATGAAAGAATGGCAAAACGTCCCCCCTGAGTGGAAATGAAAAGCGAGGATGTTGGGTGATGGGTGTGGGTGTTATCATGGCTTCTATTGTCATTGTGTTTACTGTAAGGCTAAGATACAAGTTATGGGAGGGGAGTAATTAATAGGAGAGAGAGAGAGAGAGAGAGAGAGAGAGAGAGAGAGAGAGAGAGAGAGAGATATTAAGTGGATGGATACAGTAGTAAAGGTCCTGACTGGGCCATGAGGGGCTGTGTAGTGTGAGCTGCTCTCCCTGGAGCTTTGACGCCTGCTGCTGAGCCTTCTGGGTGAGGAAAAGGATGTGTCTGACATTGGAGTAGAGGACAGAGACAATGTTCGATCTCCCAACCACACACACACACACACACACACACTTAAACACACAGGCTAAAGCAGGTGCAGTGCAGAGAGCTCTGCTGTAATAGTGAGGAGTGAGAAATAACCAGCAATCAATGCACCAGCCACACTCATGCACGCTATCTGACCCATATACACACGCAAACACACACACACACACATGCACACACGGACGCACATGCACGCGCACAATAACAGCTCTGCAGGTGTAAGTGGATGCAGGAAACTGTTTGAGCCAGGTTTAGGGCTGAGGCTATCTGTCAGCATTCCAGACATCCACTCTCTGTTACTTAATCTGCCAGCCTTCCTCTGTTAGTTCCCCCAGTATGTGTGTATGTGTGTGTGTGTGTGTGTGTGTGTGTGTGTGTGTGTTTAGCCCCTTGTACGAAAGCCACAACCAGTGATTACACAATAGAACTGTGTTTTGGTGCCCCTGTGCATATGAGAGAGACTCTTGTCACAGTTTCCAAACAGCTTTTTTAGAACAGCAGAAGAAACACATCCAGGCGCATTCACAGTTGTTTCACTTTCACACACTCTCTGCTCAAAGGCTCACTGAGGGTATCAGTAACAGTATCAGTGACGGTTAGTAATTGCAACGGTTCAGAGTTGGTTTTGGTTTCTTTCCAATGTTATTTTCATGCACACATAGACTACACTTTTATCAAAATCTGTGGCTTGGTGCTTGGGTAAGAGGGGCAACATCGCACAGAGCTGCAGTTTATACACTTGACAGAATGAAGCAAGCAGCCAGGATACTTGCAGCCAGTAAAAGTGAGAGTGCAGCATTTGTTCACAACCACTGCAGCTTTCAGCGTCGGTGCCACAATGGTGAAGCCATTTTTAGAAACCATGCAGATGCCTTGAAGTTAGACTCAGGCCAGGCATTGAATGTAGAAATAAAAGTAGATGGGAGCAGTGGAGGTGACCTCGCAGAGAGATTTTCCCCATCAGTAAGTTTTTACATGCAACACAATACCCTGTGTCTCCTTAATGCTTACTGACCCTATTCCTCGAAATCTTTCTCCAAAGAGCAAAGCGATGTTATTTTCCCTGAGGATCTGTTCTCGCTTTTTCTTCTTCTGTCTCCTTGACTCCCACGGGCTCTTCTGTTTTTCTACCTCTTCTCCGCTCCCCCTCGAACTTGCACTGCAGGCGGGGGTCACCTCCCTGAGACTTTTAAGTGGATTTGAAGGAGGCGCTGAGGAACTTACCGGGCAATGTTCTGGATTATTTTGAGCCGCCGCAAGGAGAGAGAGGTCTCCTGATTCTCCTGTATTGCAGGTGTCTGCACAGAATGGGGAAATGGATAGGAAATGGGATGCTGATGTCTTTTTCTTCTCCAAGCCTGGGGGGGAGTTTGAGGAGGCAGAGCACCTGAGCGACCTGCAGGATGTCAGGGAGCACCTGTGAGAGTGTGTGATACCTCTCTCCAAAAAGTCTGGTGTCTTACACTGTGGGATGATTTATGGCACCCTGGTCACAAGTATATTTTCAGCACAAGATAACCCAAGGGCAGGGAGTGACTGCTCATTCTGTGTTGTACATGTTTTTTGTGTATACCGTTGTATTGCATGCACTATTAATCTTAACTGGTCGAATTGGTCGTTGCGGTAAGTGGGGCATCTTCAGCATGGGAGCTTAATTTCTGGGGCCTGTGCACACACACTGCTGAAAGTCCTACTTGGCTTACCCTCAGAAATCAGGTGAGTTGTACTTGGGCTGTGTTCAGGGGGTTGGTCACAGCACATCTAATGATCGAATACATGTGCTATTATTTTAGGAATGAAATTGATCCTTTTCAGAATATCTGGGAGTTGAGGGTGCAAATTGCATGATGGAGGAGGTGCGCTTGATTATATGTATTTGAATGTAATTTGGTAGTAGGTATGCTTGTGGGACTACAGATTGTAAAGAAAAGCGTATAGTTCCATCCACTGTTACAAATATGCTTGTCTTAGATATACCCTGTTAACATGACTGTGCATAGAAAAATGGCTACTGTCTTTGTCACATTCAAGGAGCAGGACTTGATTTGTGATGTCATGTGTAGACATTTTGGGACTTTAAAACTTCCCCTATGCCCAAAAGGAGTCACGGGCAACTGGCTGCCAGTGGATGAGCGGGTCCAACGAGAGGAGGCATTCAGAGGTGAGATAGCTTAACAGAGGAACACTGAATAGGGAAGAATTTACGGAGCAAATTCCCGGTGGGTCTACCTTTGTGAGAATCAAGAGACCTTTGCTGTCTGTCATAGGGTGCTCCAGTGTTGGTTGCTGAGACTGCAGGCTGGCCGCTGTGATGCCGCACGGTGCCAGATCCCAGCCCTGTCTGACACCCTGGCCAGTCTGTCAACGTTCCCTCCGGCGCCTCTCTGTCTCCTCAGGCGAATGGCTTGGTCCGCACACCCCTCCGGTCCCCCTCACAGAACAGGGGGGATAAACAGAATGAGGAGGAAAAACAAGAGTTCCCTTTTGTGGTGGTGGAGGAGCAGAGAGAGGGTTGTTTGACACATACTCCCCCCTCCCCTGGCAGGCAGATCAGGGAAGCAGTGAGGACTGGACAGAGGAGACAGTAACAGGGCCTGAGAGACATAAAACAAGTAGCGAGAACTTTCTGTTCCAGGATAAAATGAAGGAGGATCGGACTGTCATACCCTTTGGCTTTGCTCTCCAGTGGCATGGTGGAAGAGGCAAGTATACCATTATCCTGAAGTCTCATAATTAAAAGTTAATAAGGTGCTTGTACCACATTGTGCTCAAAGAAATAGACGTGTATACCCTAGACGGTGCTACTTTTCATTTTTGATGGCACCGGTGTCCACAGTGAATGAGGCACACAATTCAATTATGTTCTCATTCTCAATGTGAAATGCATTAATCAGAGCACCGTCAGCCATTTCCCTGACATTACGATTGTTTGCAGCCTCATTCTGGTGTGATGCAGATGCGCAAGGGGGACTTTGGGAGAAAGGGAGTAACTGAGAACATTGCTCCAGCTGCCTCATCCAGAGAAGTCATCTGGAACTGGAGTTTTGCACAGAGCTTTAGCAGCAATCCCAAAGCCAGATGTGCGATGAAGAGTTTTTTTGGCTAGTTGTGTGTGCATGCAGAGGATATTCTGTAGATACAGTAAGAGAAAGAGAGAGAGAGTCAGCGAAGCAGTAGGAGATACTTTCTAACATTTCAAAAGTTTCTCCCTGTCAAATGGTATCTTCTAAATCTAGGCTATATTTGGTTTCTGGGGCAGCACTTCTTAAATTCACTTCTTTTTTTTTTGTCTCTTGGAAACCATTCCAAATCATGTTGACTTTCTTGCGGTAAAAAGATGTGAGACAGGAGGTATCATATACGTGTGAAGGCTGAAAGAGGGCTCTCCTACATTTGTTGTGCAGAAAGAACATAGGAAAATGTCAAAAATTCCCCTGCCCTATGAGGCATACGGTGATATTTCAGCCCACTTCATCTCTTCTCTCTCCTTCCTTGCCTGTGCCCATGCAATACAGGTGATAAAATGATTATAGGCTCAGTCATCAGACATTGTATCGATTGTGCACTGTGATAGGAGCGCAGTTAAAGTGACTAAAGTTGTCAGTGGGCCTATAGCTCCCACTGAGCAATGCACAGATGTTCAATATCATGAAGCTGAATCACACCTGCGTGGATAAGGGAAAGAGGGTCTGTGGAAGAGATGAACAGCAAGTGGAAGAAGAAGTGGTACAAATGAGTTTTAAAATGACTGCTTTAAAGGTGGCCGAGGTGATCGAGTGTGACATTTCCCGCTCAACTTTCCATGGGCGTGTGGGTGTGTGTGCGTGCGTGGAGGTGTGTGTTCTCATATGTCTTCGCAGGGCAGTTTTGTCATCTTGAGTTTTCTTTCCTCACCTGCGCAGGCTGGCACCTGTCTTGATCAACCGGTGGGGACAGTGATGAAAAGCATCCATTTATAGACCCAAACTCCCACACAGCAATTACCGCTGTTGTTCCATCGGAGGAATCTTAATCACTGCCGCCATTGTTGCTCACAAAATGTGCTTGAATCTCAAGCAGTGATCATAATCCTGATGGAATCACTCTCTCTCTCTCTCTCTCCGTGTCCGCTGTGGGACTCCCAGGGTGAGGGGGTCTGTCTGTGTTTAGTCTGCCCAGGTCCAGGCTCCTCCGATGGGCTACAGCCTTCTGCTGCTCACCCTGTGGCTCTGGACTCAGCAGGGCACAGGGGATTACACAGACACACAGACGGGCCTTGTGTTTTTCACTCTGCAGAATATCATTGGGTTTTCAAATTTGTTTTACAAGGTCTCGACAAAACTTTACAGCGAGCAAGAATAACCGCAAACACAAGATGTGAAATGTTTCCTCTTCCTCGTGCAACATTAAATATTTAGTAGTAAACAAGTATGACGTTATATCAGAATCTCAAAATAATTCTAGACAGTTACTGAATATAAAATTCTCTTAAATCAAGGGATCTTTAAAGTTTCAGTGGTTCTCTCTGGTTGTCAGGCAACAGAAATTTTATTTGATGTTTCAATCGATGCCTCCACTCCTCATCAAAGATGGAGACGCACAAACTACACTAATCCAAATCTGTGTCAGCTGCAATATTTAGCAGGACTAAAGGGAAAAGACGTGTAGTCACTTTTGTCAACCCGTCTCATGAATCTTTTGTTGTTGTTGTTGTTTATTTATGCATACAATGATTTAAGGGCATGAGGGGTTTGTTTGAGCTGCAGTGACAGGCTCGGGCCTGACAGTTTATGGCATGTGTCATGTCTCATGTTGACACTGACATGGGGGGGGGGGTAAGGGTTACAGGACTGATCGGTTCACACAAGGTCACCGTGGAGATCTAGGAATCCATGTTGACAGCTCCGCTTCTCTGACATCCGGTGTCTCCAAAGGCATCGCAGCACACACTGTACGAGTCACGTTTCTCAGAGATGGAAGTGATTCCCTACTCCATGTTACAGCATTGCATCAAATCTCGCCTGTAACAAGGTTATTACAGATGACATAATGTACACTTGGACATTTCATTTAAAGAGACAGTTCACCCAAAATGCAAAAAAAAAGAAAAAGATATTTTCCCATTTTTCCTCAAATGCAGTATATCCCGACAGATAGCTTCTGCGAACTCCCCTGTCTCCTCAGCCCTCAGGGGACAAATGTTTTGTTGAGAACTATTTTCCGTACAAAGAACACCAGCAAAATGTATCTATGCTATCTATTCTTTCCTAACTCATGCATGCGGGGGATCAATAGACACATTTTGTGGATGTCCTTCAGACAAACTGGAAACCTCACCAAATTACACAGGAACTAACTGAATGGGTAGACTGTACTGGGGCTAAGTGGCAAAATATAATTTTTTTTCTTTTTTGTATTCCTTTAATAAGAGCCATAAATAAGCTTTGGCATTATATTTCAGATCTCTAGTTGTAACTCTCTTTTCTCAGATCTGTCAATCCAAAATTCTGCACCCCACTGACATCTGGCCTGGTTGTGCCTGCTGCCTCTATGGACTGTGCCTACAGGAAATGCCAGTCATTTAGTCCCATTTGTGATTGCAGTGTTGAAATGTGTAATGGAAGATTGTGCGGTCCATCAGTGTGCGATAGACCTTTAGAATATGTAGACGGAGATGTTCCTAAGTGAGTCATTGTTGGTTTTGTATGTCTAATAAAGGTTGTCTGAAGAGGAGGGCCAGTGGTCTAAAAGCCATTAGAGAGCTCATTTATACATGAGTCCCAGTGGGGAGCAGCAGGATTCATTATTCACTTGTCCACGCTGCTCGTCATCCGTGCATCAGCGTCGTTTTGCCCCTCTCCTCTGCTTGTCTGCTGTCACTCTGCCACCAAGTCATTTCAATGTGAGGAATAGAAAGAGGATGCATTTACGCTGCTGAGGTCTTTATTTTAATATTCAGTGACTATTACTCAGCGCCACCGGCTTTCTTCTTTTCAGCTCATTGCATCTCTTTCTATTAGTAGTCTTTGAAAAAAAAAAATTCTTCCATTGAAAATCTTTTCTGCCATTCACCTTACTTTCCATGCCTCAACAAAATACTGTTTTTTTTTTTTTTCCACTTTTTAGTTAATTTCCTTATTTACAAATTACAGTTTACTTTACCCAGCAGGCTATGTCTTTTTGTATGGCTTGGTTGTTGTAAATTGGTTTAAGATACCTCTAGTTCCTATAAGCTCAAAGGCCACACATGTAATTTTTCGTCTCACGAGCTTGGAAATGCCAAGAAAGTGCTTTTACTTGATATGCTATGTGTAAAATCAAACTATTACTTCCAAGAGAATGTCACACCTTCCAACAACGTCCAACGCTGCTGTCAGTAATTACAATTATGGCTTGCAAGGAAGAAAACAAGCTATTTCTCTCTCAAAACTTGACCCTGCTCACTATTTAAATGATGGGTTTGTTTAAATTCAAACAGAAGTCATTCTACAGATAGAGTTATCAAGTGCATGCGATCACGGCTGGAGGGAGAATTGCAACTTTTGGATGTGATATATCGCCAAACACAGTCACTGTGGGTGCGAATTAACCACGGAGTGACATAAGACATCCCAAAAACCCAGTGCACCTTTAACTCAGTGTCTTTCTCTTTTATGTTTCTGTTACATTTACCTTCTCTCTGCACACCTCTTCCTCCTGTCTGTCCCTGCCTTCATATTGATCCTCTCTTCAACCCCTCACTTCTCCACCAGAGACTCCAGGAGGCGGCATGATTGACAGGCCTGTGTTCTGTCTCGGCTGGATACCGCCCCTCCCACCCCTCCCGTTGCCAGGGTGACAGATGGGTTTTCTCTGCTGAAACACTCCGTCTCCATCTCTGTCACCTCAGATTGCTGAGCGCAAGAGAGAGAGAGAGAGAGAGAGAGAGAGAGAGAGAGAGAGAGAGAGAGAGGTGTATGGAGGACTCAGTCAGTTCCACACTACCCGTGACAAATGACAGCAGTGCAGACAAAAAGTGTACAGTGAGTGTTCACTTATGTTCCTGTGATTGTGTCTTATATCACACTCAGCTCATCACCAATCTTGCACAGTGTTTAAACACACTGCACCTGAAATGAAAAGTGAGCCAGAGCCTGTGCGGGCCTGTCCGTGATTCACAACCCTAATATTTCTGCCCTCTGGCTCACACAGTGTTGCAGAATGTTCTGGCTGTCTGCGCTATCAAAGGTAGCCCGTCTTTGATTCCAAATCAACTCGAACGGCTCAAAAAATAGCCCGGAGGCAACTGTTTCTCTGTCTCCGCAACTCCGCTCTCATTTCCTCTCGCTCTCCCCTTCCTTTCTCGTGTCTCTGTTTCTCTTTGTCACTCAGCATCAGCTCCAACAGTGATGCTATTAGCACAGCTCATCATTCACGCAGGCAGTGCCCGTGGCATAATTGGGCCAGAGCCAAGTGAGATGGATGACATCATCCATTGTGCATGTCACCAATCCAATCAGGCCCCAAGACACAAACGTGGAGGCATTATGAGCATTGAGCCCATGACATCATCCTTCAGCCAGTTTCCCTACGGAAGCACTGACATCATCCGGCATGAGTCAATTATAGAAACAGCAGTATCCTGATCTGTCTGCTTTAGCATCTTCTTTGGTTATGATTACAGCTCCTGGAAGGCTTACAGCATCTATAATAAGTATTGAACCAGGTGTGAGAAATGATTCATATCTACTCTGTCTGCTACAATCCAGTGCATGCATACACTCACACATGCATGTACGAACCTGTGTGAATACACTCACACGCTTCTGTGCCTTGCTGTCTCCTTCTTTGTTATCCTCGCACACCATTTCTGTTTTTCAGAAACGTATATTGTATCCTATTCCAACCTTTTCCATGTACAAACTTTTCTCTCTATTTCTCTTTCTTGATTCCAGTTTAAACATTTAAACAAGGAAGTAAATACATCTGTGTTGCCAAGTATATCAAGCAGAAAATTGCACATAAAGAAAAAAAAGATAGGGAAACATCTCAGAATGAAAAAGTGAAAGACTTTTTTTGATTGTCAAGGATAAACCTGGAATTTTCCTTAACCTGGGACTTGCCCGAATCTGTGACATCAGATTCTGCTTTTAGTTTCCTTTTCCACTGCATGGAGAACCAGCCATGAAGTCTTACTTTCTTTTTCTCCACTGTCTGGCTTTGAACTGGATGCCCTGCTCTCCCAAATACAGTGAATTTTTTAAATGCCTTTCCTTCATTTCTAACCAGTGATCCACAATATTTTATTATAGATCTCTTCTATCTATATTGAGTGGAGATCCCCACTGAATCCTGTAAAGATCCAAATCAGTTACATCAAAACTAATTAGGCTAATTAAATAACCTATTTTAATTCCAACTTACTCAAAAATTAAATCAGCCTCTGACACTTTTAAAGCATTTTTCTCCCATGCTCAACAGCTGTGAGGGGACAGGTTTCCTGCTCACTCGCCCGGGACAGTGGCACAACTCTGGCTGAGGTACGGGTATATTGTTAATTAAACTGTGCACACAAGGCATTCAGACTAGATACTTCATTTTCCCAAAACACTGATCAGGGCTTGCACCTGCTAGTACAGCTTGCAGTTTGTATTGTTTTGCTGTTTTGTGCCAGCTGCTTTGTGCTGTGGTCCTCTGATAGCGCAGAGACATGCTAGCTCCTAAAAAATCCTGAAACTCATAGTATCACCACCTAGGCAGGGACTAAATCACGTTCCAGGAGCTTAATGTGTTCCCATGTTGTTGCCAATGGAAATGCTTCCAGAACCTGTGAAATAGCCTGCACAGTGTGGCGTGCCTTGGTAAGTTCCTCTTATTTTATTGCAGATAAAATAAAAATAGGTCATATTTCTATTTATTTTGCCATATATTCAACTGTGTCAGGAGCAGACAAACTTCTTTTCCCTATTTGGATTCTTCCATATAAAAATGTTGGTTTCGGAGGCCAGGCCGGATAGTTAATTGGACTGAGGTCCACCTCTGAAGACGAGGCCAACAGTGGAGATGTCCTGATGTGACAGGGACCTTCAGGGAGAAAAGTGGCCCACATACACTCCCTTTCTCCCTTCTCCCCTCCCTCCTCTCTCTATTTCAGTAATCTAAACAGTGCTGAGTCTCCGCTCCCATGCTCTGTTAGCACCAGCTACCAGTCCATCCTGACAGGTTCTCCCTGGAGACGCGTGCACACACACACACACACACGCACACACACACACACACACACACACACACACACACCACTATGAGCTATCTGAGAACAATGGGGTGTAACATTAGCTCATCGGACTACACACACACACACACACACACACACACACTCACACACACACACATACAAAAAGTAATCAGAGTCAGTGGAGCCTATCAGCTTCCTGAAGGTTGTCCATCTCTCTGTGTCTCTAAGACGTAAAGCCACACGCAGTTCAGTTGCCCAGCCATCACATACACACACATATGTATACACACACACACACACACACACACACACACACACATGCATGCATGCACATGCACATACACACACACACACACACACACCCTATGACATGAACTGGGGGTTCTGGAAAGATTCCTCTCTCTATGTGCCGTGTATGAGCGTGTGTGTCTTTGTTATGGTTCATCACTTGGTTGTGCACTTGTCACATTGCAGCGTTCATTACTGTATACATGCACATATTCACAGTGTGTTTGTGCATGCATGGATACACAGGCTGGTGGGTGTTGGAGGCTAACTAATCAGTGGATTAGTGTTTCTTCCTATTAAGCCCTGTCTTCTGTTAGATCTGCTCCTGCCAGTTAGCTCATTCAGCCCCTCAGCAGCAGCATTAGCCGCAGCAGCAGCTGTGGAGCCCTACAACACACCACACGGATTCCTGCCTTTCCTCCTGCGTTTGAAGCAGGCTGGCTCTCTTTAAAAAAAAAAAAAAAAAAAAAGAATAGAAAAGAAAGAAAAAAAGAACATACTGGGGGAAAGTTTAAAAGCTTCTCAGACAGAAGGGGAGGTGATTCCCCACGGGAAGATGGTAGGATTCTCCAAACAATGAGATAGTAAACAAAGAAGCAAGAGGGCTGAAGGATGAATGACAAGCATTCAGGAAAACACACGCACACATCTGTTACCATGTTTACTCATCCTTGAGATCACAGGTCCGAGCGAGGTCAGGCCCTTCTCTGAAAGTGGAAAGGATGAAGAATAAAACCATTCATATTTTTTCCCACTGTCTCACAACTTTTACCCCACGATTGTCCCTGTGCATGTTCCTGTTTTGTGCCTGGGCCTTTTTCGTCTCTTTTCTCTCCTCTCTTCTCTCTCTCGCTGCCATGTCTGCTGGGTGTGAGCGAGCGGAGGTGACTACGCTGCTTTCCCTGCTGACAGCCAGACACGTGAGAGGGGAGTGAGGTGAGACGCCGAACACCGCTCTGACTCTTCTGCCGTGATAATGAAGGCAGAGCCAGGTGTGCATGTGACAAGTGTGACTGTCAGATTAGTCATGAGGGGCGAGATTCACACATACATGCACGGCGGCATCCAGTCATGCTTGACGGTATTTGTTCGATAGGTATGTGACATGTTTAATTACGGATCAGTAATGAACACCATGTCAAACCCTCTGTGGTTGTGAATATTGTGTTACGGCAAGGGGAGGAGGCTTCACTGGTCATTAGTCTGGTGGGTTTGAGGAAGATTATGCATCAGACACACACCACACCCAAGATGTGACAGATAGTGCGATATATATTGGAAATTATTTTGATGCCATTTGGCCCAGGACTCCCTTGTTAAAGAGGCTTTTTTTCTCAATTAGACTCTTCTTCATAAAATAAAAATAAAGTCGGTAACACTTTAAAATAAGAGTACAACGATTAACGTTAGTTAATGCTGTAATAAACATTAAGTAACAGTTAACTAACCGTTAACTAATGTGTCTAAGAATCATGCACTAATGCTGTTCATGCAAGTATTAATTTATATGTTATTTAAGGGTTATTGTAGATATTATTGCATTAGTAAATGCAATAATCATTACCTAACAGTTAATTAACCATTACGGCATTAACTAACGTTAAGTAACGTTAATTGTTGTACTCTTATTGTAAAGTGTTACCATAAAGTCTTTAAGGGAGTGTGCGTATGATGCTTTCCCTGCAACTACTACTACTGTCACTATGAGTAATAATGATCATAATAATACTAACAATATTAAAAATAACTTCCTATCTTCTGTTAATTTCGAACCGCTCCTTGCACTGTTAAAGGTGCACTATGCAAAATTGGACTAGATTGAATTTCATTTGCTTTCCTGGTCCAATAAAACGTAAAATGTCTGTGGATAAGATAAAAGGCAAAAGGCTTGTGAAATTATGACCTTTCACAGATGTTGCTAAACCATTATTTAAAAGTGACAATTTTTAATCATTTATTTATTTCATTAGCGAAATATATGTGAGGAAAAAGTAACATGAGGAAGAATAAAGAGTAACTATTAAAATGACTGAATACTAAATACTGCGGTGCTTCATAGTTTCACAGCCACACTTTAAGCCAGAGTAAAAGCAAAGGCGGTTAATGGAAAAATTTGTTTTATCTTCTCACAGAGAACAACCATAAAGCTGAACATATCACTTACAAAGAGAGATCTATGAGGTGTCCCTCATGCTCTTTGTAAATTTATTCTACAACTGTTGTATCCTGGGCGGCTAAGTCAGCATCCAGCAGTGACAGAAGGATAAAATGCACTGTGAAAGGCTGGTACTGGGGGTAACATTTTCTCCATGAAAATTACCACACAAAGCACATTTCTCCTGGTGTACATCCCCCACTTGCTGTCGTGGTGGTTGCCAGTCAGCAGCGTACCTATCAGTACGACTGATGGCACCCTATCATTATGAAATGAAAAAGCAAAAATGCGGATTCTGCAGAGAAAATGTGCATCGGTATTAGAACGGCACACTCATACAGATGCACCCTGTAGATAAGTGAAAAGGCATGTGCCTTTAAATTACAAATTCAAAAGCAATATTCACTTAGACTTATACAAATTCAGGCGTACAGCTGCTGGTGCACGCGCACACACACACACACACACACACACACTCACACATGCACACAAACATCTCTCTCCATCACATACTCCATTAAAGTCATTACCTCTACAAGTCATCAAAAGGATGCAGAGGCCCATTAAAGCCTGTCATGTCATCCCTGACACATCTGTGGCTTTGCATTACTGGAGCAGCCACAGTTCTGGGATCATTACATAAAGCTGCCTGCCACAGCACCATCACTGTTGTGCAGCAGCGCTCCAAGTCAAGGACCACTGCAGGGGAGCCTTAGTTTCTACAGAGGCACTGAGTGGGTGTTCAGTCCTTCAAGTATGCAAAGAAAGGAGCGGTGTGAATGCCTTTATGAGTCACGGACAGTGCAGGCTGGGCTAGGATTATTTGCGTATTGCGTGCATGTCACTCGCCCTAACATGTGCGTAGCAACCTGCTGTTGTGTAGCTTCTGTGCAGGAGCTACTTATCTCTCACGGGGCAGAGACTCACACACTATCCTCTGGGAGGCACTTGCTCACCAGTTGACATAACAAACTTCAACCTTTAGCACAACACAGCCTCCGTCTCTGGAAGACTTCAGGGCCGCGTGTCGTGGGGGACCGCCGACATGAGTTTGGCGCCCCGGTACTGATTGAGTGAATCATACCCTGACAAAAACATCACTTTCTATATATTTCCTAAGAGACTCGCCGTTCTGCCTTTGCTTTATCGCTCCCTAAACAGAGTTGCACATCCGCCTCTCTGTCATTCTCTCTCACTCTGCATCCACAGTCCCTGCGGTCTCTCAGCTCCTTTTCTTTTTCTACCTCCCACCCCCACTCCATCCCCTCATGCGCAGTCGGAAAGGAAGATAGTGCGTGCAGCGAGGCAGAGTTTGATGTATCTCTCCTGTTTGGAGATGTATTTACAGATCCCTGATATAGGGGACTACCGTATTTCGTCCCGGCTCCAGCGTCCGCCCATCCAACAACACAGAGCATAGCAGCCTACAGTAAACTTACCGTCCAGGTTAGGACTGTCTCCCTGCGTCCATGGGGAATTCACAAAGGCTACAGAATCAGCAATTAGGAAACCAAATGTATAATTAGAGTGAGTCTAGGAGAGAGACGAGAGCGCGAGGGAGGGAGATCAAGAGAGGGGCAGATAGAGAGAGGTGTGTGTGTGTGAAAGAGAGAGAGAGAGAGGGAGAGAGTGGGTGGAAGCAGTGAAAAAAGATGTGTGAGAAAGAAACAGCTCTTCTCATTATGTCTGATAATTAACCCATGTCTTTCCCTCCTCTCTATAATTATGAACGCAGCACCCCAACACTGCTGGGATGGAGGCACGCTGGGTGCTATAGCTGAAGTTGGTGACCAACAGCAGCTCCTATGCAGACAGGAAAAAAAAATATTAGCAGCAAGCACAAGTCCTATTCACAGCCTATTCTTCTCTTCTTCTGACTTGTTCTGCTTCTGCAGTCTTGCTTCCCTGAGAGGGACACAGTGTCTGACTGACTGAACACACAAAACCACATGTATGACAAATTCATTGCATCCCTTAGCCCTCAAAACCAATCTCCCTACCTGTGGGGAAAGCTATTGCTCAGCACCGACCTTGCCTCGCTGAATGTTCCATCACATTATCAGATGTGTCTGTGTGTGTCGGCTTCAGCGATGTTTTTTCCTGATACAGGGAATTTATCATCAGATCCCAGTTTATTTCTGATAGTCCTTGGATGGGCCTTCTGCTGGGTTTCCTAGCAACAGGTCTGTGTGAGGGCTGGCAGGGGGGATGCAGTGTCCCCATCCTGATTACCCTCTAATTGCTTTAATGGAAGCCTGGCTCTCGGGGTATGTGCCACCCCTGCCTGAGCCTTTTTCTAGACAGCTGTAGATTGGCAGCTGTCGTAGAGGTCCCCCATTATCTGTCCTGAATCTGCTCCTGGTTTAGTGGTGCAGTGGCCACTGTAGCCCTCTCTCTCTCTCTCTCTCTCTCTCTCTCTCTCTCTCTAATGCAGTTAAATACTGACGGTGCTTTCTGCAGGATCTACTTGCAGCAGCACACAACTGCTGCACTGTTATTCCACCTCGAGTCAGTCTGTTTCACACTAGATGGCCAATAAAAAAAATAAATGTTGCACATAACTTTATTATTTTATTTATGATTTTTTTTTTTTTTTTTTTTGGCATTTCCGTTTTATTTGATCGTCACAGTAGAGACAGGAAAGGCAGGGGAGAGAGATGGGATCACATGCAGCAAAGGGCCTGAGGTTGGATTTGAACCCAGGACAGCCCTAACAAGTGGCATGTGCTCTTACCAGGTGAGCTATCAGGGCTCTATTTTTTACATTTTTATTTGTAATTTTCAATTATTATTTGGAATCTCTCTCTCTTTTTTTTTTTTTTTGTTTTGTTTTGTTTTCTCATCTTATCAGAATTGATTGCTTGAATTTTATTGGATAATCTAATCTTAATCTGAATTCATTGTTAGAGTCTGATTCAGTTTAATTGAATTTATAGTCCTCGTAATCATTTAGAATCTGTCATTTCATTTTGTTCTGTTTATAATCTTCATCATCATTATGTCACATGTGATGCGGGCAGGAGGACCCAAACGCGGGAGCAAACAGGCACAGGAATAGAAATAACAAAAAAACTATTTATTACCAGATTAAGGATACCAGCAGGCTGGACACACAAAAAGAAAAAACTTAGGGACCATCTGCACCACCAATGAAATGACAACGAACTGACAAAGAAGTGAACTGAAACAGGACTAATATATACTGGGAAACAAGGGAATTGAGGGGGACATTGGGGAAACAAGACACAGAAGGGGATGGAATCTTTTAATCATAGTTTTTTTGTGTTTGTGACTGCTTCTTTAAGGGAAATAAAAAAAATCTTTTCATCTCTTCCCTTTTTCAGTCAGTCACATAGAACAATCTCAGATCAGATATTGTTTTTGCTACTACAGGCCTATGATCGCTACATTTGTTTACAACAACATTCACAAATACACACCCACACACACACACACAGCACATCTGCTCCATAACAAATTAGTATGCTCATTGCTCAGGGTTGTTTAATATCCAAAACCTCGTTGAAACAGCGGTGACGTAAATGTAGTTTGACGGTTTGGTTCGCTGCCCTCGCTGAGTATCGTCTGTTTATCTTTGATGTTGTTCAACTGACTTGAGTCATGGTGATTTTCCGATTATGTGAGGAGACCTGCGGTTCTTGTAAGGCACAGAAGAAATAGCATGGCGTGGATTTGAGAAAAGGAGAACATGAGGCGGGTTGGAAGGAGCAGGTTGGAGCAAGATGAGGAGGGGGAGGAGGAAGAGGAGGAGGAAAAGGGCAAATGAGTAGAAGAGGAGGAAAATTAGAAGAGGCTTGCTTGGGACCAAGAGGTCCAACTCATGCTTGGCTTGGATGAGTGCCTGTGCATCTGTCTGTGTGTGTGTGTGTGTGTGCGTGCACGTGTGCGCATGTGTGTCTATGCGCATGCACATGTTCTCCACCCCAGATCGTGTGGGTGGAGATGTTGAGCACGCTGGAACAAGTTGTACAGTAATAATAGATGTTCCTTTAGGCTAAATCTTCACCTCACTCTGTGCCCCGCTCGCGCTGTTTATGTCTGTGCTGGAACTCGTCCTCATATCAAAAAGCTCCGTCCTAAAGCAGCTGTGAAATCCATATGCAGCACATTCACAGAGCTACGTTTTGGACAGATTAATTAACATATTATGCAACTAGATTGGCTGGACCATTCATGTTGCAACTAATCTTACAGCAGTCATGCCCTGAGTTTATTTTATAGCAGGAGTTTCAACACTTTTTCAAGTTCCAGTCATTAAGCCTTGGAGCCCCTTTTAAAGTTAATTTGCCTTATGGACGCTGATATGAAAAGATATTGGTTTGAGTAAAGGATTAAACTGTTTAAATGCCATAGTTGAACTCATTGTTGACAAATATATTCAAGTGGTGAGATTATGACATAATCCTAACAATCCTAACACTAAATTTTTTTCCTATCAAAAAAACACCTGGTACACTTAATTTACAGTCAAATGAAACTATTCCTCATTGTGCTGAGGGCCCTTTGGAAGCCCTCCAAAGACCCCAGAGGGCCCCATACCCCACTTTTAAACAACCACTCTCTATTCCTGGTATTTCAAATGACAAATGATTTCTTACATAACACGTTTTTTTTTTTTTTTTTTCATAAAAATGCCCATGTCTGGCGGACTATGTTTGAAATGCAAATGAACAGAGCAGGAGCAGATCCTCCACTAATTCACTCTCAGCTCGGTTGTTTGTCGTTGTTGTTGTTGTTGTTGTTGTTGTTGTTGTTGTTTTTCCTCCAATCTATTTCTTTGTCATGTCTAGTCGCCCTCCAGCCATGGCCCACCTTACAGCAGAGACCGGAGTGGTTACTATGGTGAGCGTTTACCAACGGAGCTGTGCAGTTTCCTTTCATTACTCTCTCATCATTCTCCCTAGAGCATCTGAATTTACTTGCTTTAATATCTCTGAAAAGTTACAGAAAAGAGGACCTTGAACGATGCCTTTCACACTGCCACTTTTAAGAAACCAACGAAGACGCAGTTGGAGAAATCAGTCTTCTCCGGGGCTGATGGTGAGTCAGAGTGTGTAGGCTTAGTGCGGGAGGAACACAGAGAGGCATCTATGTATAGAGCATGTCTTTGCAGCCAGCTAAAGACTCTGACAGCTTCCATACACGGCAGATTACATAACAACATAGCTGTCATACTTCTATAGAGGACATATAGGTATGAGGATCAAGCGCAATTTTTTTTTCTTGTCTAAAGGATTTGCTTTCACTCTGACTCCATCACAAAACAATAAGTCTTTGAAGATGATGTGCCCACTACTACCCGCACACCCACTCCAATCAGTCAGGCCAGCTTAGCCAAAACACTGTATTGAAACCCACTCATGTTGGCATGTGTGTGTGCGTGCTGCGTTAGCACATGGAGGATGGGGGTGGTAAGAAAGGATTCATTTTCTGTGTGTGTGTGTGTGTATTTGTGCCTTCAGGGAATTCTGGGCATACACGTATCAAATATATTAGCTAGTGGGTGAGCAAATGTATGCACATGTGCAGTCTGTTTCTGTGTGAACGTTTGTATCCGTGTGTTGCCATGCGAGTGCCTCTGTCGTTCCCTGTCTTCCCCTCTTCCTTGGTCTCCAGCACCGTACGTCTCTCGGTGTGTATTCCCAGTGCAGAGGGAGCCTGTACAGACGCAGGGTGTCAGATTCTCTACAAATGTTCCCGGCACAGTTATCTGATGATTGCTCACCACTTCCACAGCTAACTGGGAGCCAAATTGCTTTTGTGGCGTTCGTTGTGGCGGCTGCTCAATTTGATTTGAGGCTGGGAGAGACAGGGCTGGGGGATTACTCGTAGTAACGTGTGTGTGTGTGTAAGATGGAGAGATGGAGAGTGTGCACGGTAACAGAGTCCCGGGGAATGTGTGCTAAGCAGTATTCTCTCACTAGCAGTAATGAGTCAGCAGATTCAGGTCCCTGAAACGTCCCTCAGGTGTAAAGACAGGAGTGTGCATCTCCCCATTTTACATAGCAATTTTATTGCATAACTGCCTAACCTTCTGCTCTGTGTCACTCAGGTTTTTCCCCGGGGGGAATGAAACGCAGGCAAGGGGCCTGTTCATGTCTCATGGCCTTATTTATACACAAAGAAAATAAACAGAAAAAAATATAGAAAAGAAACTAATAGATCACATTCTACAGTTTAGTTCATTTGAAGGTATTTTTGTGAGACATATTTGCCTGTATCTAATCAACCATATAATGAAAATAAATGCAGAAATGAATTGCTTTTTATATTGATTAATATGTAATTAATAATGGTGCCTTGCTGATGAGCCTAGAGAGAGCGACTGGTAGTCTTGCTAGCATCAGCTGTACCTCGCATGTACCCAGATGGCCCGTGTGTATCTTGCCAAAGCCTTGGCATGCATTCATAAAAGAGCTTTTGCCACAATCAGAATCATGATTGCTCTCCAAGTAAATTGCATTTAGAAGAAATATTACATTGTGTTTGGTTATGAAATGTATTAATCGAGGTAACACAGTTGTACCACAAAGTTCTTAGTGTGGCACATGACAAAAGCAGTGCACATCAAATGCCTTTAATTATAAACAGTAAATCGATATTTGGTATGAGCAGATATTTGGCATGAGGAAAATGAAAAAGACAGTGTTTTTATGCTTGGGCTTGTCTTTCAGCTGCTCATCCTCGTGGGGCTGTGAGTGATTAAGCCGTTCTAAAATATGTAAAACTCACAATATTGATCATTTCCTTTGATTTGCTTTATTTTGTAATAGTCCTCAATAGAGGTTGCTCCTTACAGGTGCTGGATAAGAACTGTACCGACCAAATTTGTTCGATTCTGCTGATGGCAGAATCAAACGGCGGGTTGCATCTCCAACTGTGGAGTCATTAGATTTCCTTCATCCTGCACCTTGAATATTTGAAGCTTTACGGCTCGTCATCCCTATCTCCGCAGCGTCTCTATAGACTCTGGCTGTGCACACAGAAAGCCTGGGGGAAATGGCCTGTGAAAACAGCATGGCTCACTCCACTCTATCACTACTTTACAGCTGGAGCACACACACGAGCACACACTCCTCTCTCCCTCTCTCTCACTAGCAAATGAATTCCTGGGTCTCACTGATCGCAGCCATTCACTATCATCTGTCTTCATTGCAGGGGCCTGGGAGACAGCTGGTAGCGCTGTATTAGGGTGAGAGATTAGTCTCCACTGTGCTCGGCTCCCTACACAAGGTCCCACATCAGCGAGGGGATAACTAGCCACCATCCCCTTGCTCTCTCTCTCAGCTCAATCACAGAGCCGTTCCTCTAAGCTGACCCTCATTCTCATGAGCAGTGACATTCAGGTAGGCCAGGCTTCCTTCTTAGGCAAAATACAAGAGGGAAAGTGAAGGTCCCACAGTCTCACAGAAATGACCATAACTTTCTTAACAACGCAGTGTGGGGTGGTGCCGTGAAATGGGGAGAAATAATGTGTTGGCACCACCTAAACAACGCCAGTGCAAAGTCAGTTAGGATCCTTAGTGGTGTTGGACACACAAATTACTGGTATAAAGTCAGTACCCGGGTTCAAACTCACTTCGTGGTCAGACCAGTGTTTGTTTCCTGTTTACGCTGGCCTGCAAACATCAACCATGACCTTTCCCTGTCTTAACCAAGTAATTTTGGTGCCTAAACTTAACCATTATTTGTTCATTTCCCATTAGCTTAAGGTTAAGGTTTGGGAAAGGCTAAGGTAACCTATCCTTAACCTTTCATGTAGTTTGGGTTGGATTTAGGTGAGATAGGCACCATGCCAAAACTTAACCCCTGTGTACGTTTGCTTGACGTTTTCTGTGCATGTTCCCACGTTCACGTACACTGAACTCAATTTTCCTCATTGACTTTGCATTGGCATTTAGTCTATAGTGTCCGCATGCAATTTTAACCCATTTCATCTCACTACCACGTGGCCAATGTGGTGTTCAGAAAGTTGTGTTCATTTCACATATTTCTGTGAGATCGGGTTGGATGTAGAGACTGGTTAAAAAAAAAAAAAAAAAAAAAAAGACACATCATACATAAGCAATGTGAGGGTGAGAGGGATAAGAAGCAAACAAACACACAAACAGATACAGTATATACATAAATTGGAAGGCAGGCACCACATCCTCCCCCACCCACTGGCAGTCTTGGCTGGTTGATGTATAGAAGGAGCTCTGCAAGCCCAGGCTGCTCAGAAGCTTGTTATCGAGTGGAGAAAGCCTCCGTGCTGCCGCAGCTCACAGGGAAACCTGCTGTGTATGTGTATGTATATATGTGTGTGTATGTGTATATGCGTGTGTGTGTGTGTGTGTGCGGAGAGAGATTTATGGCCTGTGTTTTAGGCTGATTGTGTTCCTGTGTGATTCATTACATGATCCAGTGTACAAGGTCTCCCTTACGAGAGAGAGGGAGAAAGGGAGAGATAGAGGGAGAGAGAGAGAGAGAGAGAGAGAAAGAGAGAGAGAAACCCCCACTATGCCACCGTTTGAGAGAAGGAATTCCCTTCCTCAGGACTTATTGCAGAGCAGGGATGCAAGCCAACTGCAGGAACAAAAGATTTATTACAACTAGGCTAGTGCTTCATTCACTGTATCTGAAATTGCACCTCTTAAAGGGGAACTGCGCACAATTGCAGAGGGTCGATTGAAGTGAGGCCCCTTAAGACTCAACTGACAAACTAATTAGCCTGGAACAGCCATACTCTGATTTCATTACCGTTGTTTACCACATGAAATGCAATGTGGGCACTGTAAGATTAAAATTGTTTTTTTTTTTTTTCTATACAAAAATACGTGATTGCAGATGGAAGTGATTGGATCAACCATCTATCAGTCATTAGCAAACTGTCCCAACAAATGAGCGTCATATGGCACACCACTGGAGCTAAATAAACAACAGCAGCTGAGCAAGTGAGCAGCATGTTGATAAGAAAGATGCCAGCTTCTTAACATGATGGTACACGATTTTTTAGCATTTTTGTAAGGAAAATCTACGTTGATGTCCTGTGTTGTTGCTGCTTCTCAGTTCAGTGACTGTGGCTTTGGTAGAAAAATCAAACGCCTCGGTTGGAGAGTGGTCAGACTGGTTTCACGATTCAAACTAATTTGATCTGGCGAGACCAGGCGGCTGTGCCGGGCAACAAAAACATGGACGGCGTGAGCAGTTTGTTGGTTGAGTCCACACGATCGGCCTGACACACAGATGTATGACGTGCTCATTCCGTATTTTTTCTCAGTTGATTCTAAAGGGTCGTCACTTAAATCAACCCTTTGGCAGTTTTGCATGGTGCACCTATTAAAAAAATATTATTTTCCAATATTCACATTTGGAATATTTGCTTGAAATCCCCTTGGGAATCAATATCACCTCACTATTTCAAAAGAGATGGAATCCCCAGTAATGTCACTATTATTTTACGTATATAATTGCATTTATTTAACTTTTTTTTCTTAATCTATTTGAATGACATCTCATTTTGGAATAAATACACTCACTGATCTGTTTGTGGTTATCATATCAGAACATGTGTGTCTGTAAGCATCATCAACCCATAAGGACTTTTTTCCTTTTTTCTTACCTGCACTTCCCTCAAACAATCACCCATAATGCAGCAGTAATCTTATTTTGGAGTGTGTGTTTCTGCTTCCCTATCTGTCATCATCATCCATCTGTGTAGTTCATTAGGTTTTCCGATGTGTGGTCTCTCAAACACGCGTATTTTGAAGTAGGTAGTCTGCAGTATCTATAACAGACAGGGACGTACATTGCACACAGTGTGTTTTGAACTACTTAGATGGACCACCTTTAGTCAATTAGCCTACTTCTGAAAAGGATGCCAGCTCAAACTGCTCTGCCTGCAGGGAACGCAGTGATGTCTCTGGCCTTGTCACATAAATTTGAGAAAGCTTGGATCCACTTCATTTACCCTCCGTCAACGGCGTCTCGCCTGTTTAGCTGAGCTGCTACAGCGGTGCACCGTATTCACATTTACTATCTCGTGTGGCTTACTGTGGGCCTGCTTGAGCTGACCAAAATAATTAAAAAAAAAAAAAAGCATCCAGTCCAAATCCATAACATTAGCATTGTAATGGCGAACTGCAGCGGGGAGGGGGGGGCAGAGAAGTGCATGTGTGACGGTTGATGAATTAGCCTCCATGCTAAAGCTGACATGTGTGTGTAAATAGCCCTGAGTCATTAAGCGTGCTGTCATCGGATATTTCACAAACTACAAATTACACTTTCTAACAGTGAAACAATCAGCTGCAACGTGGTGCACAAGACACACAGCGCAGATCAGAAGCTGTATGGCCGAAGGGCTGTTATGAATGCTAAATACAGAGACAGAGGGAGAGAAAGGGAGCAAAATGGAGAGAGAGAGAGAGAGAGAGGAAGAAAGTGACACTGACCTTATTAGGCCATTTTCCTTGGGTGTATGGTAAACCCTACGTGAAAAATATGCATATAAAATTACCATTACTTTAGGAACAACAGCTACTTTCATTTAGCAGGTAAATTAGCCAGCTTCTAGCCACACTATCTAGGCCAGATTCTTGTAGCCAGATAGTGCACCAAATTTATCAGCCTACTTTCAAACATGAACTTATACACCTCTGGATTCTTGAGATATATTCACGCCTGGGAGGTTTTCAGTGAGCCCAGTGGTTAACACTGTCACCTCACTGCAAGAAGGATCTGGGTTTGAATCTTGCCCTGGTCCTTTCTTTGTGGAGTTGGATGTTTGGTTTGGGTTTTCCCCCAGCTGTTCCAGGTTGCTCCCACAGTACAAAACACATGCGCATGTACAGCATGTATGTGTGTCCGCCATGTGATGGACCGGCAACCTGTCCAGGATGTTCCCTGCCCTCTGCTCAGTGCATCGGGATAAGCTCCAGTGCCTCTGTGATGCTGAAAAGGAATGGCCGGATATGGAAAATGGATGGATCTATAAATGTTTGATCAATTCCCAGTGGATAACTGGACTATACAGTAGATGACTATGTGATACTTCCATTTTTTCCACTCGAGAGTGTGATGTAGGTGTGATAGAGGTAAAAAGTAGGAAGGCTTTCTGATCATCAACATATGATAATCAATGCACAGTGCTCTACAAACAGAGTGGCACTAGAATTAAATAGCACCTCACCAATACAAGCTCAAGGCACCAACATCACAGAGACTGACGTTACAAATATGTTACTTCTTCTTAAGTCAGGTGAATCCGATTAAAGATCCAATTTTCTGAAAAACACATTGAGACACTCCTGTGTGAGGCGGTAATGTTGAACACGGCTGTACATTACAGAGCCTGCATGGGAACAAATACCATCCAAACAGAGACGGCAATCCAAAGTGAGCTGCACCAAAATGACTGACAGGTCCTCAGGCTATTTTTTTTAGCTATTCATTTGATTATTGCATTATTCACCAAAAGCTATGCATTCATAAAAATGCCCCACCATTAACACCGTGTGCCTCTCGTAAAAAATTTAAAATTGAAATCTCCAGGTGCGTGAACTAGTTTCTAGGCACTGATCTGGGATCATGTGCCACAGTCATCACACATTACAGCGGAAAACCTTGAACTGACCCTGTTTAAGCATCTGGAGACAAGTAACACTCATAAATAGATTATTGGAGAGCTAGGAAATCACTGCAGATGTGTATTCATTACGAAAGTTATAGCTGTAATGAAGGCTGCTGTGGGAATTGAGAGGAAAAAGGAAGGACACAAGTCAGGGAATCAGATGTGGGCGAATGCAAGGACACAGATAAAGGAGAAATAGAGTTGGAGAGGTTTGGAGAGGGCTGCATGTGTGAGCATAAAGGCCAGGGAGAGGGGGAGTGGGGGTATTAGACAGGGTGGATGAGTGTGTGTCTGTGTGTGTGTGTGTGGTCTTCCTGTCTCAGTAAGGCCCAAGAGATCCTGTTATGGAGCAGGTCAATAACTTTTGGCTTACATTCATATCTGCAGGATGTGCATTACACACAGACACTATGGATGCAGACACAGGCAGGCACTCACACACACACACACACACACACACATACACACACACACACACACACACACACACACATACACACACACACACACACACACACACACACACATACACATACACATACACACGTCACTCAGTGCAATTTTAAAAATAACAAAAATGAGCAATGTCAAAATCTGATCAGTGATGGACCCTGGGGGGACAATCATATCCCAGTTTCCCCCCTGCTGAGAATAACTATGAGGAAAATAAGTTCGATACTGTAGATATCGCTCATTTACTTCCTTGGAGCATGATTTATTATTGTAACATACTGCACAGCTCCACGGGAGCCTGTGGGATCCTGATTCCACAGCTTATGGTGACTCACAAAGCCCACCTGTGTCTCTGCCTCTTTCCCTCCTGGCTCTGTTTTCATACCTGATAAATCGTCTTTGTACCTGGATTGAAAGACTAACAAAACCAGGGCACATGTCCATCTCTACCACTCACTCTGCAGCACTTCAACAATATAGTTTGCTTTATTTTCAGTTAATCTGGACCTCTGCACTTCATCGCTCTCACAGTCAAATCTCTCTGTTTGAGCCACACTCTGTTTTGTGCTGCCAGATGATGCCCTTTCCTTAACAGGTCCTCAACTACGCAAATACCATGTCGTCATAGCAACCCTGCCTCCCAGAGAACAAGCATGTACCCGCTATTTGGGTTGATATACCTTGTTGCTATTCATTACACATTCATACTGTATATGCATGGCCACTCCAAAGAGCATTTGAAAACAAGCAATTAGTCTTTGATGCGCCAGTGCTTTTGTAAATAGTCGGGCGGCTCAGACCTCAGGTTGTGGATGTGCTGGACCAGAGGAAATGATTTCAGGTTATTGAAGTGGAAACAGACAAAAACTGAAGCACTAAGGAGGCCTAACCGCATTAGGGCATCCGTTACTTCAAATGTGGGAAGGGAGAGGTGGGTGAGAGCACTGTGAGCCACAGAGGCAGACAGACTGGCAGACGGTGTCTGGAGTCTGAACCCAGATCTACATCTAGATCCAGGCCAGTCTGGGCCGTCTGGCTCTGGCTTCCCGCCACCACAGAGCCTCCCCTGAACAACCAGCAACCAGATGCCTGAGGCTGCGGTCACACGCCCAAAGTTAACCACCGACCTGACAGACAGTGGGATCTGTTTATATGGCATCTGCTGAACTGTTTTTTGGTTATGTGGGAGTGTGTCTTATGGTAGTGGGCATCAAGGCAAAGTGATGCAAAGTAATCATCCCAGTCCTGACCTCGTTTAGACTGTGTGTACATGTGTGTGTGTGTGTGTGTGTGTGTGTGTGTACATGTGTGGGCCTTGGTGTGTCTGTGAATGTGGAAGTGCGTTCTAGTCTGACTTCCATTAGATGGTATTAGATGTTGTACCTCGGCTCTATCCCAGGGCTGACAGCAGTTTGAGCTGCAAAGATTACCCAGAAAGCGGTGCAGTGGTGTGGTGTACATGTGGCCCAGTTTCTGATGCGTGACTGATCTATAAATTCACTCTCTGTGCTTCAGAGGGAGAATTTTTAGTGTATTTATGGTCCCCTGGACCTTGAGTGCCCCTCCGACTCGAGCATCACACCTCGACATTTCAGGTGGTGTAATACACTCACACCGGGACAGAGACCAGTAAGAGAAACCAAAGACATGCAGTGATTTTTATTTGGCAACATATTTGCTCACAAGGTTTCAGGGGAAAATAGCTAGGGCAAGGAAATGTGGTAAAAAAAAAAAAAAAAAAAAAAAAAAGATCTCAGTAGTGTTAATGATAATGTGATATCTTACAATGTAAACAGTTTAGTTTCTATTCAAAGTAGATGATGAACATTTAAATTCACATAATACTGGAGAACAAACTTGCTTAAACTTTTTTCCTCAGCCTCTTGGAATGACCTGTTATTAGAGGAGACCCATTAAACAGTACCATAAATAACTCATTTTTGAACCAAATGGTTTTAGAGTCACGGTGGGATCTACATCTGATACTCTTTGTCCTACTAGCCCAACTATTACGTTGTTATTATATTTGCCTGTGTTGCAGTGGTCCACTTTGTCTCTCTCGCACAGTGCAACGCTCCATGCCCTGACTGATGGCCCAGTCTCATGCATAGTGAATAAGAAACTATACTGTGAGTTAATGAGTGACCAGCGATAGGGAAACGGCCAAGAGGAACATAATGGCTGTCATCGCAGAAGTAGGTCACGTCGAGTTTCCAACGTCTTGTTTCACCCGGCTGAATACTGTCCATCCACCTCCTTCTCTTTCTCTTGAAGCCTGACTCTTTTAAAGCCATCTCTGTCTCCCACCATCTCTCTCTCCTGGCCCTTTCTGCCACCACCCACTCAGAAGCACCTAACTCTCTCTCTTTCTCCCCTCCCCTCTCTCTCTCCCTCTCCCTCTCTCTCTCTCTCTCTCTGTCCTTCCATCTCTTAGAGAAAATCCCTTTAACAGAGTGAGGACCTTTTCCTCCCCTCCTCCAGGCATCTATTTGGTGCAGTTAATGGATAGATGAGAAATGACTGCCAGCAGAGGGGGAGAAAGGAGGGGAAGAAAAAGGAGGGGGGATGGCGTGGGTCCCCTCTTTGTCTGTACAATACGATGGATATGAGACGGGGCAAATCAAATCACAGCCCTTTAGAAAAGCTCTGGCCACATTTTCATACTGCACACATGCTGGGATGTGCTCCATTATATTTAGTTTTTCCTGGATATAAAAGCTATGAATCTTGGTTTAAAAAGTCAAAGCATCCCCAAATGATAACAAATTCAAATGAGGTTTACCTTTAGAGAGGAGGCACTGCAGATAGCAGAGTCTTCCTAATGTGACAGGGACCTTTAGAGAGACATGGCCCACATATACTTCCTCTCTCTCTCTGTCCTTCCTCATCTCCCCTTCTTCTATTTGCAACCACCTCTCTCCAGTGCAGGCCTATTTAGATTTCTTTCCATCATACCTCCCTCTTGTTCTGCTTCTCTCCCTCCTCATTCTCACTGCCATCCTTACTCTCTCTCTCTATCTGTGCCATTGGTACTGGCTTGTTGCCCCCTCCACTCCTTGTCAGTTTGGATGTAGATCTAATGGTTAAATAATGACTACATATCTCCTCTTTAACTGCTGCACGATCGGAGTAAGAAGTCGCTCTAATCTCTCTCTAGGTCCTAATTGATTTCCTGGATACATGGCCTAATAAGATCCAGGGGAATAGTCATTATGGGTGCGCTAGACTGGGTGTTGCCTCCCCTTTAATGAGGCCTCTTATGAGACAGAGAAAGCAATTACAGAAACCAAGGCAAGAGAATACCTCTCTGACAATCAAACAAACAGGCCTGGCTACTGTTGTGAGGAGGAAAATACTGCCTGATGTGGCAAACAAGGAGAGAATCAGGTGGAAATAAAGCCCCCAGCTCCCTCGGCAATCACCATTTCCTCTTAAACACGTTTTTAATGATTACAAAGGACCCCCAGTGCCCTCTGAAAATTGCGGGAGGACTTAAAGTCGATTAGAACACATGTTCAGTGTACAAAAACATATATCACATTTCCAGTAGTGAGTTTTGCCACCTTTAGCACAATTCATGTCTCCATTGTCTTGGAAATGCCTTTACTCTCCATTTTCTCTACATCATGACTGAAGTGATTTTGATAAGATAACATGAAACTTTATTGATTTCTGTCGGGGAACGAGATTATTGTTGCAGCAAAATGTAATTGGGTACAGCGGAGAAAAGAATTAGATGATAGCTATAGAAATAAGCAATTGTTCTGCTGTAATAGGTCTAATACTTATAATATGTGTAATATGAATTATCTGATAGGTGAAAGTAATAGGTGGCTCTAGATTTCATGTGCATTCGCTTCAGTCTATATCATGAAGTGAGAAAGTGCTCCACTTGTTTTGTATGTGCACTATGGAGCAGTCTGGATTATAACCACATGATGTTAAGTCTAAAGGCTGTGGAATTGTTCAATAAGCACAATAAGTCCACAGATATCACTGTGGATGATAAGCAGAATTATGCTGGAAGCAGGCCAAGGAGCCTGTTTCTTTGTGTCTGTATTTGATGTAAAACTTGTAGCCATACAGCATGTTTTATTCTGTGAATCACTGCCAACATGGGATGGTGGAATGGTATGGGACAGATGTGGATTCATGCTCTCACACAATTTTATGGAACAATGTTTACATTTAAAAATGGCCCTATCGCTGACCAGAAATAGATTAAAGATGTCTATGCTGGTCTTTCATCTTCTCTTCATTCTTTGCGCTCAAAGAGCAAAAGGGTGACATATTCAAACATTCAAAAGAATGATCCCTCTTTATAGACTGGCAAATTAACCCACCCTCCCCTCCCCTCAATGCAAATAGAAAGAATATTACTTTATATTTCAATTGTTCAGTCTGACATATTTCCTAATGGGAACTAAATCTCTCCATCTTCAAAAAGCCTTTTCAAGAAGTCAAATCAAGGGAGAATAGAACTGAGGAGGAGAATGGAGCATGGATTGACGCGACAGTGTGTGTGTGTGTGTGTGTGTGTGTGTGTGTGTGCGTGCGTGCATGTGTGATGGATAAAGAGAGTGAGAAAGGGTGAGAGAGAAGGGGGAAAGCATTATATTCAATAATTTGATCTTATAGGGATACACTGTAAGCTTGAATGAGCCTATTTCCTGTCATTGTGCGAGAGAATTTAAAAAGTATCTGATTGTCAGCTGCAGATGACTCTCGGATTCTGCTGCAGCAGGTACATTAAGAGAACACAGCCTAGGAGTATTAAATCTCCCTTTTATAGTCTCCCTCCTCACTCATAACCACAATAGGTAGAAGATAAGGTTCTTTCTATTTATACCTGGCCTGTGAAGGGATTGATAATGGTTTGGGAATTATCTGTGACAGCTGGGAAATTCTGGTTTAGTTTCCATGCACAATAAAGCCCTCCTATACCCTTCATAGAAATTTGAATTGCGACTCGGGGATTGCTCAGTGCATCCTTTGAAATATTTTCACCGGTTGCACAAGTAACCTCTGAGCCCGAATTAAACGGCAAGCAATCCTTGTGAATTTTCAGTCGGTCTATAGATAGCAAATATCTGTGCCGGGGGGGCTTGAGGAGGTAGGTATGTGCAATCACACAGCAGTAGTCAGTTGAATATGTGATCATCAGCCCCCCTCCCCACTGAGAAAAATGCGGGTGTGAAAAACATATGATGCCTTAGGCTGTCCTTAGTGTTACTCTCACCCAGCCTCGTCTTTGCCTTCATATCTGTTTTCAGTTTACCACCCTGTGTATCCTTCTCCCCATACAGTGGAGCAGATGCAACTCATGTCCCAAGAAAACAGACAGCCTGGAATCACAACCAGCAATCAGCATCCAAGGAAGAACAAAAGCCCGCATGTGGATGTCATATTGAATGTCACTTCAACTTTTGATCCTGCGGACAGGAAACAAATATTCATTCATCACAGTAGCCGGCAGAAGAGCAGTGCAGTTGAATACAGAGCAACGTGCCACGCATTTGGATACACTTCCTCTAACGCTTCCTATTGCCTGTTTGCTATTAGCTGCGTTGTTAATATTCAGCTCAGGTCGTCAAAATGACCAAATGGAGAACTGTTTCCCCTGCAGCCACTCGGCTGCAAACACAGTTGATAAAGTGAGGCTGGTGTGTGGGCAGTGCATTAGATGAGCTGCGATATCCTTATGTGTGTGTATGTGTGTGTGAGAGAGAGAGAGTGGGAGAGCAACAGTAAAAGACAGAAAAGTTGTTATTATTTTGATTTTTTTATGTTTTTCCCCCCTGGCTGTGGAGCATGTTGATGTAAGAGTATTGTTCACATCCCTGGCATCACACCAACAAAGCTCCAAACTACAGAACTGGTATGTCTGCTGTAAAAAAAAAAAAAAAAAAAAAAAAAAAACAGCTTTATGTAGTCTTGCATGCATAAAAGTGCCGTCAACACAGTTGTTAAACATATAATGAGTGGGTACTCATGACTGACTGAATTTAGATAACATGAAAAGGGTTTTAGTTTAAGTGAAGAGCAGCACAGAGTGAAATCATCCTGCACGAGGGGCTGTATGTGTGTGTATTTGCATCATAAACTCCTGCAATACAAAAAACAAACAAACAAAAAAACATTTTAACAAGTCTCAAATTCAGTGTAAAAAAATGAGTTTTTTTCTTCGAACAAATGAAAAAATATCCCACTTGTTTGTAATGCAGTTTCACTTATTTCTTGTTTTTTTTTCTGGGATGAAGTATAAAAATGTCAAGGAATAAGGCAGAATAAGGCAGATGAGCCATTTAGTATCAATAAAGTGACTCTGGATTCAAGAAAATTCTAGTAACTGATTGTTTAGAATCGGAAACAAGAGAGATTATGTCATCCCACAGGCAGATGTTTTCACAAAAAGATTTTTTAACACTGAATATCAGACCGAATGACCTCTCAAGACTTTTTTTGCATCATACACATCCCACCACCTGAATTCACATCCCCTATTCTGATCTTTCATGCAGCCTCATCCTTTTAACTATTTCTCCAGCCCTCTTTTTCCTCACTGTATTTTTTCTTTCTTTCATTTCTTCCCCCGATCTGATGGGAAAAGCTTGTGTTGATTTCACAGAATCAGGTTTACATGTTTGATGGGTGACACACAGAGGCGGTTGCTCTGTGTGTCTGTTACAACAGACAGAGATAGGCACATGTCTGTTGTGTTTACAGTGCAAACAATGCAGGAAAACGGTCTGCTCGCCCGGTTCTCAATGGAAGACGGGAGCCTGGCACAACCTGGTGAGATAAATTACTATCTACAATATAGACACACACACACGCTCACTTCTGGTAAATATACAGTCAACGCTACTTGAGTCATAATCCCCAGCTTCCCACTTTCTGTTTAAGTCCCTGTACTATATAATGTAAAAACACAGGCCCTCCCATTACTGATACCTACAAATGCATCAGCCATAAAAATCTCTGCATTCCCCCAATCTCCCTTAATAAAGCCATACTGTTGGGCGTATAAATACACACATCCCTGACTGCTTATGTGAGGTATAAAAGCCCTCAGTTCCACTATTTCAGCGTGTATCGGCTGTAAAAATAAATTTGAGTTGTAGCTTTCTCCAAGCCTATAAATAAAAAAGGGACCCTGGGTAAAGCCGGCGACTTACACACGCTCCTTGAAGGCCTGTTAACCTGCACAGTGCACACATGCAGTCCTGCATCAGCACTATCAACCACACACACACACACACACACGCACACACTTGGGAAACAGCCAAGAATAATGTACTTAAAAAAGATTGCTATGCATCCCTCTATCTTGAGCAAGGGATGATATTTGCTGTGTGTATCTGTGTGTGTGTGTGTGTGTGTGAGAGAGAGAGAGAGAGAGGGTGATAATGCCCGGGTAGACTGAAGGAAGGCAATAGCTCATGTGTGTAATCCACCCAGCTGAACTCTGACCTCTCATCGGCTACTCCCATCGTCCTCCATTGTTTACTCTCCCAGACCCAATCAGTTGTCTCAGGAACTGTCTCCCACGGCAACCGCATGGCCAGCCAATGAGCCCGGCTCTCCCGGTGGCCTGTGCAAACTGGCCGTGTTTCAAATGTGTGCTTAACCACAAAACAGTGCGAGCCTGGGAGCCAACACTGTGTTTCCAAAAGCCTCCTGTTAAACTGAGAGACTGTCAGGTCTCTGTTTGCCCATTAGCAGCCATCGAGAAGGTCGGATATGCCCTCGCTCCTCACAAGGGCACGTAAAAGCTGACTGTCGCTGCGGGGTAAGGAGGTGCAATTATATCAGCACCCAGCAGTTTAAGAACCAAGATTTCCAAGTCACTGTTTTCCTCACTTTTATTTAGCTCTTTTACCATTCCTTGATTTAGTTGCTTTTCCCATGACCGTTCCTTCTTTCAGTTTCTCTCCTCTCATCATGCTTTCTCACCTTGCTCCTTCTTGCATTTATTCCCTGCCAATTACCAAGTGTGAGAGATCAATATTAGGCCCCTTAAGTAACTAGAGATCCCGGCGTCTTTGCACTCTGGCCCGGCCGACGCCTGCTGAGGCCTCAGAGATGTAGGGAAGAGCTTTTATGTGCTTTCTCTCTCTCATCCCGTCATCCGTGCATCTTTCCCCGCTATCTCTCGTCACCTGCTCGCTCTCTGAATCTGTCTTTCTCTCAGCTTTCTCTCTCCCTTCTCCTGCCTTTTTTTTTTTTTTTTTTTTTTTTTTTTCCATGACAGACAGGCTACCATATCGGCAGACACTTCAAACATGTTCCTTTTCAAAGAGATCCTTGGAAGAGAGCTCCAGTGAAACAATGAATAAGTCATCAAATCAGCAGCATTTTGCTTTTTACCTTCCATCTCTTGTGCTCCCTCTCTCTTTCTCTCCCTGTTTCCCTCTTTCCCTCTTTCTTTCTGCTCCACGCAAACATCTTAGTCTGCCTTTCTTCTCCGTCTCCGCTGCACCTCAGTTCTTCCACCTCTTAACTCCGATTCTCTGTTTAGTTTGTCTGTCTCTCTCCCTGCCGCCACACTCTTTCCCTCTTTTTTTCCCTCTCATCGGTTCACCCTTTCCTCTGTTTCTCCCCTGCTCTTTTCTGTCTCCAACATTCATCCAGGTTATCTGTAATAATTGGTCTTATTCCCCCTGTGTGTCTCACAAAATTCCTCTCCCTGCTCCTCAGCTCATCCAGGAATCTGACAACCAGACACCCCGGTAACGACCCCAGCTCAAGAGGGATTTCCGGCGGAATCACCCCCCCATCTCATTTTCGGCTCAAATAAAGCAAGCATCTGTCTCACCTTCCTCCTCTAAAAAGACATGATGCAACGTGATCCTTGCATATATAGATATTAGACATGCAGGAGCAGTTTGGGGGGCTGCAGTCAGTCAGAGAGACAGGACAGTTCTTGGAGGTGTTGCACTGGAGAGCTTATACACCTCCCACCCTGTCTCTGCTAAAAGAATCTGTTCCCATGGTAACTCAGCCAGGTCTGTTAATTGACTGTCAAAATGTATGATGGAGGAAAAAAAATCCAACAAACAAATATATATCATCATCACACCACCGGGTAGATTATCATGTCGTGCAGCTGTCTCAAGAGACGATCGTAAGAGCCATCTAATCAAAATGTTAATGGCATATGAGCTCCAGAGATGCCACGGAGCGACCCTGACACGCATGCGTGAGGGTGTCACAAGTCAAAATGTGCCCAGGATTTTAATTGAGAATGCATATATCGACGAGATATCAAAGAAAGCCATGTAATTCAATTAGACATGGCAGCAACATAGCCTACCCACGCTCATCTCCAACATATAAATCAGTGTTTCAGTGAGTGAGACTGTCAGAGTGTTTGTGTGCATGTTGTTGCCAGAAGACACCTTGTTCATGTTCTCAAATAATCCACTGTGTGCACTGAAATCTTTTGGATGATTCACTCACATATATGACGCTCAAAAGGCAGGATCCAGGAAAAGAAATCTTCTTTTGGCTCACACACACACTGATATTTGGTGCAGTATTTGACCAGATCGCCATGTGTGAAATGGAGTCACAATTAATTTTCATGCCTCTTGGATGTTTTCCCGCTAACATTTCTGAACAGCACAGTCACAGCCTTTAGTCTTCATTGGTGTCCTCACAGCAGTGATGATTAACAATAGCCCTGTTTGAAGCCCCAGGTGTCACACAGGTGTTTTCCATAATGACAAACAACCAAAGATGTTCTATACTAAAGATGAAGGATTACAAGTTGCAGTGGTATGGGATAGTATACACTTGCAGTTTCCTCAGTGCAGTGTCAACTCCTGTGTAAGGAAAGTCTAAAAAATTTCTAGAGCTTGCTAGATGATGTCATCAACTAATTTGCATAGCAGGCTGGTCTGCATGACAATCATTTAGTATTAAAACGAAATCATCATTTGTGATTGGTTATAATGAACATTATACTGCATATGGGCTATTGTTTTGCAGCGCTGGTGGTGTGAATGAGCAGCTGAGCTCTGGACAGCGGCCATCCCAGTGAGACTGACCCACAGAGGAGCTGTGGGAAGGGGGGGCAGACTCACACCCGTCCCCTCTCAGTGGACTGGACTCTTGTTAGCATGTCAGGAGTGTGAAGTGTGATAACATCACATTGTCGCTAAAAGAATTGGCATTGGTGTATGAACACAGATGAACACAGATATTCACAGATATTCTTCCAAAGACTAGAAAATGTTGCTAGATTAGTCGCTAGTCACTTTTTAGGCATTAAGGCGCCAAGGGGGTCTGAAAGCCTGCCAAATCTAGCGAGAGAGTCACCAAGTTGGCAACACTGACTAATTTGGTGCAGTTGTCTCACCTTGGCATTTACAGTGCCGCTCCAACTGGTACTTCACATGTGCAACTCAGCTGCAATAAATTTGATCTGATAATCTCAATAAGACAGTGAAAACCTAAGCTTGTTAGCCAAAAAAATGCTTTCCTGTGCTTTGCAGAGAAGAGAAATCTGTGTCCCGCAAGAGTGTGCTGCTTAGACAGAGACAGGTCGTGATCAAACTTCATTTTCTCCTGGCTTGTTTGTCTGAAAAAAAAAAAAAAATGCCATTTTAGTGTCAGGAAGATGTGTGGCTTGAGAAAAATTGGTTGAATATTTACATTGGTGATTAAAAGGGGCAAAAGAATCAGCATTAATCTATGCTCACGTTGACTTTTCCCATTGGAGTGAACAGACTCAGGACAGCCTCCTAAAAGGCCGGTGCGGTGGTGAATGCCACACGACAGACTCAGTTAGCCATCTCCTGTATGAACTGTCTCTGAAACACAACATAACCCAACATAATTTCTCCTCTCATCTCCAGCTGGCAGGGGAGGCGATCACCGGTTACTCAAATCACGTAATTTAGCTTTAACTTTATCAATGCAGTAAATATTACATAGGATAAATGTCTCATGGGCTGAAAATCAGACAGCACAGGAGCAGCACTAAACGCAGTGGCATCGCGTCTGCAGGGGCATGACGCTCCACTGAGGTTGGGCATAAACCGGACGTTTCACACGTGAACCGATCTGCTGTGACTCCGCATCGCAGCATTTGAGTCCAAGTCTGGGCTTGAAAGCAAAGTTGGAAGAAGATCGATGCTCCACAGAACACGTTACCTCAGTCAACCCACACACAGCGCTCCGTTCCAGTTACCTAATATCCCTGGCCGTGCATTTGTTTCAGGCCGCAACACAGAGGAACTGATTCAGGATTAATGGCGAGAGCTCTCAGCTCCACTTTAACTCAGCTCATTGCCTTGACCTACGTGTGTCCTTTAAAGTCTTCTCCCTCTTTACCCTGAGACTAAGAAAAATCACAGTCTCCTTATAGCTGTGAGTCTAACCACATTGATTGGGGCTGAGTAAAAATATCGATATAGATTGAATCATGATCCTCATTTGAACAATCCAATATTAACTCTTAAAAGATATTTTCTTGATTTATTTGTGGCATCCCTCCTGTTCTGCTGATGTTGTGTGCTGAACTACTAGCCTATGGAAATTGAGTTGAGCAAATTATGTTTTGGACAAATGATCATACAATGGTAGGAGCTCCTGCCCTGAAGCCAGCACCATCAAGCCTAAAGGACAACATCTTAAGACAAAAGTACAGCTATAAGTAGATTGTTTTGTAGTTGAAACATCCCTAACTGAATTGAAATCGGTATCGAATCGAATCAGGACCATGTGAATCACAATAGAATTGAAATGAACATACGAATGCCAAAGTGCCCAAGCTGCACTTTACCCACTTTCATTCTTTTTATTGACTACCTCACTCTTCTATTTATTTCCTTTTTTTATTCCTCAATGTTTATGTGCAGGTTTGTATTTATGTTTGCTATTTATGTGTGTTTTGAAGCCAGGAGTGTCTGCAAAATTTCGTTATGTTCTACATAATGACAATAAAAACTCTTGAATCTTGAATCTTGAATACCCAGCTCTAACACTGATACATATTTATAACAATAAATGCACAACATTATTGCACAACATCAGGGCATGCAGCATGGTATAGCCACATTTACAACATATTTTTTTAGCCGCTTCTACAAATAGCTGGCTGTGGCATTAGATTTTTGTTTGCTGAGTGAGAGCCACTGAGGTGACTGCTCCAAAAGACACCAGGGCTGTCTTAATAAAACATGAGTAAACAGCGGGGCCAACAGAGCAATGGTATATAATCTGCTCAGGTAGCACTGCCGCTTGAAAGCTCGGAGAGAGAGAGAGAGAGGTTGGGGATCAGAGGAGACGGAGAGAGGCGGGGATGTTAATCTCACTCAAACACACCTGCACACAGCCATACACCGGCACATCATCACAGAAAAACCCAGGCTCTTTTTTTTTTTTGCCTTATCTCACTTCTGTCCCCTTGCCAGTCCACGTTGCCGGTATCTGCCTGTGCACCTGTCACTCCTCCGTGATGCAGACACATACACCCCCCCACACACACACACATAGGCACACCCTGTTTTTCTCCTCCTCTAGCCAGCAATGAATACATATCGCAGGCTACACACCCCCAGCTCCTGTCTATAAGCACTCAGCAGTCCAGAGAGCAGCTGGTTGTGTCGCCCTCAGTGGCCTCGCCTGCTAAGAAGACCCTGTTGCTTGTTAACAAGGGTCCTCCTCACTTACTCTTCATCTAGGCGCATCCGAAAATAGCCACAGATCCCTTACTCTCGCTACCCCTCCCTCCCCCATCCATCCACCTTTATTATTTAGAAACACGAGGATCCACGTTGCCATGGATCCTGTCGTCATGGCTACAAACAACTACGCAGATGTACAGGAAGTGGACGAGGATGAGGGAGAGGGGAGGGGGGGGGGCGATGACGAAGCTTAACCTCTGTGCTGCAGAGGGTCCAGCTGCAAAAAAAAGTCACAGGGCTGGGGGCAGCAGGGTAAAGACAGCAAGGTTGTCCTTTAAAGGTTAGCTTTTAAAGGACACATGAAGGTCAAGGCAAAGCCTCAGGGCGACATGAGGAAGATGAGAGGAAATATCTCCAGTGTTCCAGCTGCCTGTTTCTCTCTGTCTGTTTCAGAGACATGGACAAGGCTTTGTGACACTGACACCACCCCTCGCTGTTATGACACAAGAATGTTTTTAGGGATGCAGGAAACTCTGCCCAGGCTTGATTCCTGTTCTGTATGCCGGCACATAGATTAACCGTTGTGAGTCCCTCTCTGTCCGCACAACCTTGAAGGACACAGGGCCATTTACATAGGACAGATAAGAGTGGAGTTTTATCACAGCTGGCGGACAACTGACTGATCAAATGCGGCGACACGCATCTCAGTCTTCGGTGCGTCCTCGAGCTGTGAAGCGTTGCAGTGACACTCCAAGGATCTTGTGGAACACTTTGTACTCGTACCGTCAGCGCGAGCCAGCGCCTTCAGTATGAATGCATTCACACAGACAGCATGGGGCATGTTAGAAAAGGCTCGAGAGGCTTCATTTCCTCTCACACGCCACACAGTTTCTGTCATGGCTTAAGGTGACTTAAGGACAAAGTGAGGGAGATGCTCATACGGAGGTCTCGCCTAATCAAGTAGCTGAGTCTTTGATAGCAGTTCTCCCGTGGCACCACCCTAACGAGGAAGCTCTTCCCCCGGCTATCAGATCAATATTGGATCAATAAGCCTCATCCGATCTCTGTAGGGCTCTGAAGATCAACTAACCAACTAACTCCTCCTCACCTCAAACGTGGGTCTAATATGGTCTTTGGGGGGGAAAAAAGTAGAAAAAAAAAAACCTTGAACATCCTTCATTTTAAACTTGCACACCAGCTGGATTTAGTGTGGTGAATTGAAAGGGAACTCATTACAGTGATAACAGTGACGGCTTCCAAAATTGTGAAATAAAATTTGGCAGTTGCATTTGGACATTTTTGCGTGGGGGATTAATGGGCAGGCTGTTGTAAGTCATATTTATCTGGATAGTGTGATACTGAAGCAGCTCCGTTGTCTCCATGATGTCTTTAGTGATAACAAGGTACACCACCCACTGAAAACAGAGGCTTTCCATGGTGTAGTCTATAGCTCCACCTTGTGTTGTTATTACGCAATGCAACTAAAAGCCGAATGCAAAACACCAAAACCCTGGTTCTGTTTGACCTAAATGGAACAAAACATTCTTTAATGTCACTGGTAACACATGTGCTTACCCTGATTTTTCATGTCAAAAAATTGTTGCTGAGAAAAGGATCTATATCCCAAGCACTAAAAGTTTTCAAAGATACAGCCCGACTTGACCGCTGTGCCACCTCCAGTTTGAGAATGACTCATACCGCTCTCTCTCATCCTGCTCTCCCTCCCTCTTGAAACCAGTCATTTCGCACTGTAAAATTCACGTTTCTCAAGCCAAAATCTGAGCCTGCTCTCTCCCACATCATGCTAGTGAATGCTGCAGCCATTTGTTTTGTGTTTTTTGGGGACATACCAGGTGAGAGTGTGATTTGTCACCTGGCCCTTTTCCTCTGTGTATGGCAGCAGTCCACCGGCTATGAGCAGAGCAGCTTTCATTAACAAGATTAATCCGCTGCAGTAGGCTACTGTGAACAGTACACTGCTTGGCTTTTGGCATGTCATGATGTTGATAGGAGCCATTAAAAGTGGAAGAAAAAATCAGTGTTTTTTCTAAAGTATTGGGATATCCTCCTTACCTTGATCAAATGTCTGGCATTCCATGTGTGTAATACATTTAAGTACAGTCTTGCAGTGTGGCAGTATGCAGTTTCCTTCAGTAGCATGTTTAAAGCTGCAGTAAGTATTAGATTTGTGGCTGTGTGTGTGTGATCATGGCAGATTTCATTGCACAAGTAACATGTGCAGATGGGGTTCATTGTGTTCATTGCGGTGTTTGACACTTAGTGCTCTGGCCACCGTCTATTTCTGTGGTTGCAGTTATGTGTGTCTGCCTTTAGGAATGAACCAGACTATATTACACCCTGGTCCCTCCCTCAGAAGCTGTGCTAAAGTAACAGCTGATGTCAGTGCTGCTTAAAGACACACAGACACACATGCACCCACACTGTCTTAGTTGGCTACGCCCACACTACAACCTGACTAGCATTAGCCAGCGGCGTCAAGGACACAGCAGAGAAGCAGCTGAGGGGAGGAGGGCTTCCACACCTTTTCTCCACCAGGACACATCTGCGCCTCCTGGGTACAGCCAGCAGGGAGGCTCCATAGCGTGTCCACTGATCCAGAACCACAGGGTTGAATCCCAGGTTACAGCAGATAGAGGAGGAGGTGGTGCCATCTAAGACCCCCGGCACCCCCCCTGTGCCTGGCTGCATCATGGAGCTGCACTGTCTCCCTGCTGAGACCCCAACCACAGCCAGCTCCAGCTCCACAGACCCCTTGTACGACAACTACTGCCCACCCTATGCACAGAGAAGGGACAGGCACAGGGAGAGGGACAGGGACAGGGACTGGGAGAGTAGGGCTCTGTGCCCCACTGTAACAAGACTCCAAGCCCCCTGTGGCCCTCTGCCTGGCCTGGTCCCAGCTGTGGCTGAGGTTCCCACACTGGGCGGGGGGAGAGGGCCTGGCACCTGGCCAGATCACAGCTACTGCAGCTGGGGGAGAGGATTGGGAAGGCAGGTCTGGGAAACAGAGCTTAGTCCCGAGATGAACAGGGCAAGAGGAGGAGGAGAGAGGAGGGGAGAACAGGGAGTACATGACACAGAAGAGGAGAAAAAGGTCAGCCGAGGCAGGAGCTCCAGCCCATCACCGAGCGAGGAACACGAGAGCGTTCTGTCTGTCTACGATAACCTCCACGACGGTGCTACCCCCGACGACCCCCTGGACGAGTTTGCCATGGAAAACTGCAAAGACATGAGCAGAGAGAGCAGCCCCTGGTCCTCCTGCGAGATCATCCTGCCTGGAGGTGATGGAAGCAGACAAGACCAGGATCCAGACCAAGAACGGGACTCTGAGCAGGAGTCGGAGTGTGACTCTGGACCCTGTACATTTGACCAGGGGGACCCCAGGCTGCATCTCCAGCTTCCAGCGTCACATCTTGCAGGAAGTCCCCCTCGCTCAAGCCAAGCAGGGCTCCAGAGCCAGTGGCCTCCAGCAGCAGCCCAGTGCCCACAGGACTCACTCCAGGGGTCCAGGGTGCCCCCTCCACTTCCCCCTGTTGATCCTTCGGCCAGCGCCCTTCGCAGCCTCCTCACCAGTCTCCAGCACCAGATAGTCCGACAGAGGGAGGAGTATGAGGCACGAATATTAAGGTAATGTTGATTCTGTTTTCATTCTGCTTATGCAATGTGTTTATATGTAGTTGTCTTTTATGCAACACACCCAAACTGAGTGTCCTGTGTTTTGCGGGCTGATGCTCCTGGCCAGTTCCTGGAAGCTTCAGTAAATTAATAAACAGTGAAACATATCACCATGTACCCAGCGCCAGAAAGCATTTGCATGTGTGTCCAATCAGCTATGCTGCTGCACAGTGCTGCTCTGGGTCAGTGTGTTGACCCTTGCTTCACCCCATATCCTGTTTAGTTCACTGTGCACCCACAGACCATGGGATTTCTCAGAACCATTTCCGCTCAGTTCTTTGCTATAAGTTGCCGTGACTGACTACGATGAAATTATCGGCTGTGTTAAGTTTTAAAAATATGATTTCCACACCATGTAATTAATGTTATTCCTGTATTCAATCTACAACAGAAAGCTATCGCTGAAATACTGTAGAATTATCTTAACCAGCCACCTTTTGAGTGCATTATTTGTGCATAGATCCATGATACATATTCACAAAGCTGTTTTCCTATGGTTAAGTGGCTGAAAAAAGAAGGAAAACAGAGCAACCCATGAGCCTGACCTATAGAAATAGATCTTGTGTGTGGCACTGGAAAGAGAGCTAATTTAAGGGCCCATGCTGCTGACCTAGACAAACACATACCTCATTTATTGCTGATATAGATAGAGCAACTCTCAGTCTGTGGCCATGCATGCTGGTACTAGTGTGGATAAAAGACTAGAGGTAAATTACATTCGGTTTAGTTTGTCAGTGTTCACACAGTGTAACAAAGCCTATCAATAATGTAGAATTAAACAATTCACTGACCAAAGGAGAAGACTGAGCGGTAATGCTTCACTTCCATCTAATTTACTGGGACCCTCCTGACATTGCATTGCTTGGCTCCTCTCACTATGCCGACTTATTTTCATCATCTTTAGATTCAACAAAAAGTACTCCACACAACTAAACAGGTCTTGTGAGAATGACTGTAGAGATATTTGATGACATTGCAAATATCAGTGTAAAATCTTGCCCTTCCTTTGCTGTGGTCATTTCTACTTGCAGTGCAGCTCTCTGGCACAATTCTGACAACTTCCACTTGAACCGAATCCTGAAAATCTGGATGTCTCTCAGATTTACTGTTAAATCAACCACTTGCTCTATCTCTCACTTCTAGCCAAAGATAAAACAGCCTCTCATGGCTTGGCCAATGATTTTCTTTTTTCTTTCATGTGCTCCTCATGTCTCTTTCCTTAGTCTGGAGCAGAGGAACGAGGCGCTGCAGGTGGAGGTGGTGGGGTTGAGAGCAAACCTTGCACAGCAGCGGCGCTGGTACCAGGTGGTCCAGGCTAAGATCCTGGAGTCTGAGCGAGCCCGGGCCGCCGCAGAGCTACGCAACGCGGCACTGCAGAAAGAGATGGAGGGGTTCTTTGACACCTTTGGAGAGCTCAACAACGAGGCCATGAAAACCGAATGTATTGTCAGGAGCTTCTGAGAGAACAGATGTGTGTGATGAGTGAGGATGTGAACAGTGTGTGCAAGTGCAGCATAAAGAAGGCACAGGACTGTCTAAAATCTCTAAAACTTGGAGATTACTTGGATATTAGATAGGGAGTTTGTGTATACCTGCTCTGAATCAACATTTTCTATCCTGTTGGGGGAGGTGTTGGGTAATATGTAACTATTGCTAAAATCAGAAACATACAAAGCATTCATGGAAGATAAAACCCATCCTTGAGGATGTCCATTTTATTTGAGGAAGGGCGAAGATGACGGCCAAGTGGTAGTATTGTGGTCATTGCAATCACATAGGACATCTTTGAAAATAACAAAATAAAAGAAAAAAACAAACAAACAAACAACAAAAATGTGAGATGTACAGTGTATACAATGAAACTTTTTTTTTTTCCAAACACGGTAAACGTACAAGATATTCTGAACATGGCAATGCTCAGTCCTTATCCAATAGGAGGCAGGGAGTGAGTTGGCCACTCCCCTGGTCATTTAAGGCATGATTGGATGAATAAGGTCATGATTTTTTTTGAAAGGAAAACAGTGTACGATATGGTGCTTAAGTCCTCGTTGACTCCATAGTGTTGTATTTCTGCATGTCCATCACACTATGCAATCAGTCCACAATGAGCAGCTCCACAGTCCATTTCCGAGGATCAACCTTAAGTTCCGATCTAGAGCTGCAGGGTCCAGGTTTCCACTCGGGACTCTACAGTCACGTCCACATTTCTACACCGAGACAACTCTCTGCTTTGTATTGCTGGGCCAACGTCCTCCACAGACTTTGCCTTTGCAGACGGGATGAGTGCTGTCTTCAAGGACAATTCAAAAAAGAAAAGATGGAGAGTGCTGCACAGTACACACTGATAACAATTATACATACATACAGGCTTACAAGAGAAAAAAAAAATACAGCATCTCTCAGATAGGCTTTTAGAGCCAAGAAGACCAAGGTACTGTAAGTAAAAGAACTGACCTGAATGGAGCTCTCTTTATAACAAGAACTGTCCTATGGGCATCATTTATGCCACCATGCAAGTTAAACATGATTATTTGTGTTTTCAGATGCCTTTAGATGTGTTCTACATGATGTGTGATTCATGATTTGTTTCATTATTTTTCCAGTACTAATGGAATGGTTTAGATTCGAAACAGCCCACGTACTGGGTTGTCTATGAAATGCTTTGACAAGAAACTTGATTTCCATGGGCCCCAATGTCATCAATTGTGTGCAACACTTTGCAAGAACACAAAAATAAATACGATTACATGGATCTTTTTTTCTCTCTCCCAAATTTACAGGATTATGTTGTTCTTTTGATATACACACTGATAGTCAGTACCTTATGTCAAATGGGGTGATTGCAAGATATAGTTCAACATGTACACTGAATTTCTAAACAAAACAAATACACTTTTATCTATTTTCAATAAAAGGGTCTACATACACAATGAGTATCAGATCATGACACCTTTACATACAGTACATTATATCAGGAAATAAAACTGTAACACTGCAACCACAGCTTCCCCTTGCTGTCGGGAGTAAAAGCTCAAATTCACATCACTCAAGCCAATTAATTAAAAAGAAAGAAAGGAAAAAAAAAACGTGGGAAAGCACCACTCGGGATTTCGCAATACTGCTAGCTAGCTAAAAGATCGACCAAAACAACGGATTAGTGTTTGATCATCAAACGGTTGGTTCGATCAACTGATTGTAAGCTTTTGTTCACTTCGACATAACATGCAGGAGAGCAGCCGGCAGCTGTGGTCTATGTTCAGTGCTTCTCTGCTCAAATTTGATGACAAGAACCTCTTGAGGTCTCAACTCAATATTCACTAAAAAAAAATAAAACTTTTTTTTTAAGATACAGGCATAAAGAACAAACAACAATCACCCAACCTCTTCCGGGTCATCTGAAAATCAACGTGGATGCATACATCAAAGTAGACATGATCAAGTCTGAAAATACCCACAAAGAATTTTGAATGATAAACCTTTGACCAACAGATAGCATAACGTTGACCTCTAGGCAGCAGTCCAAAACAAAGTTTATGGGTGAAATCGATGGGTTCAGTAAGACCCATCAGATCACGCACAAATCAAAATAGAAAAATAGAACTATCCATTGAGGCTGATGAGAGGAAAGAAAAATATTTAGGACAGAAAGGACAATGGGTAAGAAGGGAGAAAACAGGGGGAAGAGAGAGAGAAAGGTGACGGCTGATTGATATTTGGATATGATGTATGGGAGAAGAGGAGGGGGACAGTGAGGCAGACAGACAGGCAGAGACATGTGGCCATGCTGTGGACTGTGTTCACTGGCTCTCGTCCAGCGGTCCCGTCAGTGTGTCGATGCTGCTGCTGTCTGTGTCCGAGGCCAAGGTCTGCTCCGTGGACATGGACGAGATGTCGTTGGCTGACGAGGACTGGGAGGCCGAGCCGGACACCACATCTGACACAGGACATGCACACGGTGGAGAGAGAAAGTTTAAGTGCTTGTCGATTGCAAAGGCTTATCGCAGCTGCCCATACCAATGTATCACAAGCTTATACTTCTTTCTTTTTTTTTTTTTTTTTCCAAGATCCTTAAAGCAGGTTGGTATATGATGTATGGCAGAAACTGAAAGAATGCTTTGCAAATGTACCTGAGCAATCTTCTTTCATCAACCCATTCTTGTTCCTCTCCTCCCAGTCAATAACCTCTTCATAAATGAGCTCTGTGGAGGAAAAGAAAGTGATCAGTGTCATTATCACAAACTTCCTCTGTCGTCATATTTGCAATGCAAAAGGACACCTGAGCTGAGCATGTACTACTGATGGATTTCCCTAGAGGGCAGTACGTCCTACCTTTCCACTGCTCGATGCTGTGCTCTCTCTCCTCCAGCTGCTTATCTGAGATCTGGGGAGGAGGCTGGGGAAACAAAGAGAAATGAATCACAGCAAAGTAAGACATGAGCGTGGCACTGATAAGAGTTACACCCCTGAACTGTCGCAAGCCTGCTCACCGCGTCTGCCTCAGCAGGGTCGTACCACACATGGATGTAGGGGTGATTGAGGGCCTCCTCCACGGAAATGCGGCTCTCAGGGTCGATGACCAGCATTTTGGACAGCAGGTCCCGTGCTTGACCCGCTGTTATGGCAACGGAGGAAGGGCACTGTTACTATGGCAACACGACTATGACATCACTTCATTTAGGCAGTCTTCATGAGAACTGATGACTTCCTCTTGCAGTGATAACATCTCTCAAGATGCCAGTATTTGCTCTCTTGTTCTCCAGCTCTAAATGCCACATATTAGGGAAGAACTGAACAACGTCTGTGGCCCTTCAAGAAATACTCTAGACAAGATGTATAAGTCCCAAATAAAAGCCCTTCAAGCAGCTTATTTTGTTAGAAAATGACATATTATAATGCAGGAAAAAAAACACACTTAGCCACAGTCTGTACATCATGGCAATATTCTGGGTGAAGCCTTCAACTAATTTGATAACCTAAAATTTCTGTGAAATGGTACTGCAAGGTGCATCAGTCAAATTAATCAAATGTAACCATACTATACTAACTCTACTGTTTATCTGGGAGTGCAAAATTGCATGTAATGAGACATGTGGGTTTCTTACTCTTTAGCTTGTCATGTTCTGAGTCAGAAGGGAAGGCCCAGTCGGGGAAGAGATCAGCGAAGTTCACCCCGGGATACTGCGGTTTGTTCATCACATAGTTCCTCACTGTCTCCATCAGGCGGTTCATAAACTCCAGACTCGGCGTGCCCAGAACTTCGATCACCTTGTTCCACTGGTCGATGTCTGGACATGCACTTGTTATGGAAAAAATCTGCTTCAACATGGGGATGTATTCAGGCAAATGAGAGTGATGCGTTTAAAGCAAGGGCGTGGAATCGAATGACATATCACCTGTGTGACTAAACGAATATACCCCCTCTAATTCTGTTATACATGGGCTGTAAATCCAGTGTATACCCAGTGTTAGATAAAAAGCAAAAAAAACAAAGATTTGGACATTCAAGAACACTGCTGACCATTATAACTGCAGCTAAAGCCTTTCCTGACCCCAAAAAACGATTCTACTCCATTAAACTAAGGAACACTACACCCTGACAAAAACACCTTAGTCTGCTGGAAATAGACATTACTATGGAGAGGAGGTGGTGGGTGGAGAGGCATCTGAAACCATTAGAAACAGAGAAATAACCAATATAAATGCAAATGATTTGAGCCGCTTCAAGTTGATTCCCTCTATCAATTAAGGGGCCAGATGGACATCTGAATTCCAACAACTCCATTGATTATCACTGAGGAGGGAAGACAGCAGCCTTCTGTACACATCGGGTTCTGCTGAAACACCCGAATGGTCCTATTCAACAAAATCATGTTGAAGGGGACAATCGGAAAATGACTAGGCAGACAAGATAAGAAAGACGGGATGGAGTACCAAGACCTGGGGAAAAAATAGGACAAGAAAATAGTCCGGACAATTGAGATATGCGAAAGGCAAATAAAGGTGACAGAAAAAGAAGGGGGAAAGATGGAGAGTTGATGGAGAGTGAAAGAAGTGAGGAAAAGGGGGAGACAGAGAGAGCGGTGAAGGATACGGTCGGTGCCCTGGAAGATGACGCTGCCCTTCACCATCTCTCCCATGATACACCCCACTGACCAGATGTCCACTGGGAACAAAGAACACAAACACAACCACAAATACACACACACACAAGCACACACATACATATCACAATCAATAAAAATAATCACGACATCAACCATATAATACAATTCACAAAAAAATGTAGAGTAAAATGACATGCAAGTCACACAACTGAACATTTATGATGCATGAATGACAAATTCTGAAATGGAGGTGCTTTTTTATTTCTGTTCATCCTCTAGTCGTGCTGTGGCCTGATGTTCTCGCCATATTCATCTTCAGCCTGGCTTTCTTTTCTCTCTCTGGGTTGGGAACCAGACGCAGCCTTCCAGGCGCTTCTCCTCGGCTCTGCAGCTCTGCTTATCAGTTTACACAGCTGTTGCGCCGCCTCTCTTGCTTTCCGTGTGCTCGTGTGTGTGTGTGTGTATGGGAGCTTGGCAAAGTCTGATGAGGTATGGCTCTCTCTCTGAGTCAACTGTTTGCTTTAGAGTGTGTATTTCTGACAAATAGGCTTAAACTCCTCCCTTTTCCCTCTATTTCAGTATCATTGGACTTAAAAGCTCTTTGTGCTCTGATAAGGCCTTGCTTCAGGGCACTTAAGCTCTAGTTCACACAGGCAATACATAAATCATAAACTAAACCTGTTCAGTGTTTACACTTGTCATTGTGCCTGCTATTACGTGTTAGTTAGACTTCCTAATTCCTAAGATTTTTTTCTGTAGCCCAGGTCACTGTATAAAAACTTGCCAGATAAACAGTAACCACTATCACATTTTTTAATCACACTGACTTCAGTAAGAGGATGTGTCTTATCAAACAGGATTCGTTGTAGACTTGCATTAAGTTTGCTCGTGGCAGTGAGTTATGAGTGGAAAGGAAAAAAAATGTTAAACTATTCCTCATTTAAGGAGGATGATGTGGAACCTGTTTTAGGTCTCTTGTGGGTCCCTTGTCCCAACACTGAGAACCCGATTATTAACACCAAGCACATAAACAGGGAAGGATACAGTCCTTTCCAGGGAAGAGGATTTTGTGAGAGATCATTTCAGCCATTATGCAGCCAACCGACCACAGGTCCACTAAGGCAGCAAGAACATCCGTTTGTCATCAATTATCAATAACGCCAATGAACCACAGCTCAAATAGATCCCCTAAACATTAAATGTGCATTTTTTCTGTTTTTGTTAAGCATAACAGAACTAGTTAATATCAGCAGGGATTGCTGAGAAGTGGTGAGTGAAAGAAGTAACCAGCACAGATTTCTGCATTCAGAAACACAGTCTTCTGCAAATGATGCAGCAATCTGCAAGCCTGGGGAGCAAGTATATCTGGATGTTTTATCTTTGGATTGTTATTGTATCCAGTAGTTAGCCCTCCAGCTAATGTTAACCAACAGCAAAAATAAGTGTAATTTCCGAAATTTTCTAATCCACATGTTTAATATTATCCTTTGTTGCATCTTTGTGCAGCTGTTGGAGACAATGTCAAGCCAAGGTCTGCTCAAATTTGGCAATATGTCTCTGCCTTGCTTTCAGGCAAAAAAACATTACTCAGAAAATACAATTTTAAGCCAAAATTCATATCCGGCTTGTGCTTGAAGAGGGGCCAAGCTATGTGGCTGTTTTCACTTGGTGGTGGTATTTGATCACTGAACAATTAGAGACTAGCAGTGAAGATAGAAATTACATTACACAGACTTTATCAATTTAGAATTTGACCAGGGAAAAAACAAAAACTATGATCAACAAAACCAATGGATCATTAACATAAACAGCTTGCTTGGAAAGAACGTGACACCTCCAAAGGACATTTGTTTAAATATGTTTCAAAACTGTTTTCCACTAACTCATGATTAACATGGCTTTGCAATGGTTCACATCAGTGCTGCTTGGTTCTCCTCCTTACCATTCTCCTTGTACTTCATGCCCAGAATGACCTCTGGGGCGCGGTAATATCTGGTCACCACGTAGGGGGTCATCATGAAGTTAGTGCAGGCTGTCCGAGCCAAGCCAAAGTCCAAGATCTTGAGAGTGCAGTCTGACTTCACAACAATGTTACTGGGCTTCAGGTCCTGTGGGAGAAGCAATATAATTTATAGAAATATAGACATAGAAATATATTTCCCCACAAGCGGTATTTTCAATTGTGAGTGGCGGGATATTACAATGAACCCCTAGGTATTCTGGAGAAAACTGGTGCACTAGTTCATACTTGTTTCTGGAATATTTAGTAGATCACTTCAGTAGTATAAAAAACAATTTATTAAAACCTCCTGAACCATCTTGAAATACACTGGGAGCAAGTCAAATTAGAGTATCTTACCACACTGACAGTTTTTTTTGCTCCATTTGCTTAAATATAAGATTTTGCGACTGATGGTTAATTAAATGACTTAAGACAGTGTGTGAAAATATCCTTGCTGTCTTATTAATCCCCTTTGTTCCCGTCCTCTCCACTCCTCTGCCCACAGCCCTGCCATCTCACCCGGTGGATGATGCCAGCGGAGTGCAGGTGTCTGATGCCACAGAGGATCTGGTAGAGCAGGTAGGACATCCTCTCATGGTCCAGGTCCATGTGGATCACCTGGCACAGGCTGGCATCCATCAGCTCCATCACCAGATACCTGGGAGAGGAGGAAGGGGTGGTAAGGGTAAGGAAGGGATCAATAACGGGGCAAAAATACAGTCAGAGGACACAAGCAGAAATAAGGAAAAGCTTCAGCTAAAATATCTGAAATCTGCAGGAAATGACAGTGCAGAGTAGATAGTTAAAGCCAAAAACACTCCGCTGCTACTCACAGATCCTGGAATTCCTCCAGGGACTTCTGAGGCGTGAACACATTGATCAGACGGATAATCTGCAAGCAGAGAGACAGGCCATTAGTCCACTATGTTAGTCTCCCATCTACATCCACTGCACAGTGGAGACTGAGCCAAGTGAAGGGAGAGCAGTAAGCGGGTTTGTCTGGATTCTCTCACTCTGAGCAAGAAATTATATTTGAAATCCAGTGAGCTGACCTTTCCTTTTTCTCAAGCTTGTGTATTATTTCTATTTTTAACTCTGTGCTGTCTTGGCAGATGATGTAACTCTGCATGTCATTTGGTTTGACTGCCACTAATTTTCACTGTCCTGCAGCAATCTAATACGGTTAGTAAGACAGCCATAGCTGCATTATTATGTCACACTAAAATATCTGCATTAAACAGATATCACCCATGAGGTAGGAGAAAGAGCTTGTATTTTTTTTTGTCTTACATTTTTGTGATTGACACATTTGAGCAGCACCAGCTCCCTGTAGGCGCGCTTTGCGTGGGTCTGATTCTGGAAGGGCCGACACAGCTTTTTCACCGCCACCGGTATACCAAGGACTGAATCTAGAGCAGAGCTGGGTACAAACAGCAACAGTGGTTAGCAAGGAAAACAAAAATGATATGAATAAAGCTGATGCTTGACACATAATAAACTTGACTAGCAAAAGGTGAGCTACCTATGCATTCAGGTTTTAAAAAGGATAAGTTACTTTATCTTCACTTTAGACACTGGAAGCAGAGCATTGTTGCACACTCCCTTGTTCACAGGGTGGAGCAGTAGTTGCTCAATAGTTTGAGACAATAAAATAGGTTTTAACACACAAAGTCTGTGTGCATGCTCTGACACTGGGCTGGTGATGGACACAAAGAGGGGGACAAAAACATAAGGATTCAAACTGATAGCAAAGACCATACTGGCTCTGCATGTCTCAGGCCTGTTTTGGTTGGTCACTGCATGGTGGCCTCACCAGACAATGCCTTGGGCCCCGGAGCCGATGGCGCGGAGCTGCTGGTAGCGTTTGAGTACGGTGAAGGTGGAGTCTCCCACCTGAACGCTGTAGAACTGGCCCTCCGCCTCACTCATCCTGCTGAACAGTCAGGACCACCAGCACTGTCTGCAGGGGGGCCAACAACAACACAGAAAAGCACCAAAAACACCATGAGTGTCTTCACACCAGGCAGTGCAGTTGTAGAGTTTCCTATCTTCAAAAGGCCAGGCAGAATGATAAACAAGTCACTGCACATCAAAAGGCCTACATCACGGTGATAAGCTTATTACAGTGTTAGAAGAACTTGGAGCACTCTTGTCAATCCACTGAATCACCAAATTGATCCACGGTGAATGACAGGGCCTAATATGGTTACCATCTGTGAGGCCCTGGCATTACTCACTTCATTTTCAGCCCAGACCACAGCCAACCAAGCTATCGTTCCAAAACACATCCAGCGCCGCTTCACAGGCCAGTTTGTTCATCAGATTAAAGTAAGAGTGGGTTGGATCTGAGGTCACTGCTGCAAATGTTCTGCGGTATGTGTGTTGCGTGTGCGTAGAGGAGAACACAGACAGAGAGAGGCTGACAGCTTTGAGATCCTGAGGCTCTCCCTGCTGTCTAAACATACCTCTAACTGCGGCATGTGACCACATACTCATGTACGATAAACACATACATTTTACAAACACACCTAGTGGCATTCATGCACATGCAGCATTAGGCTCAGGCATGTTCACTCTTCTCTGCTCTACATGCATTTTCACCACAAGTGTGTGCAGCCATCAACAAGGACTAAGCTAGTGGTTATTATACGCTGATGGATGTCCATGCCTGTGTGTATTTGTGTGCAGCCACGTGATGCATTTCTGTGTGTCTACAGAGATATAGCAGTGTTTGCGCTGATGTTTTAGAAGGAGGAGGAGGAGTGTTATTCTTGGCCAGAGGGACGGTTAGTGTGTTTCTGTGTGTGTGTGTGTGTGTGTGTGGGCGAGGACACAGCAGTGTGTAGCTATGCAACAGCGGACAGTCACGGCTGTTTGCTATTCCTTGACAAAACAGCCACAGGTTAAATGGAGCCTGATATTTCAGCCTTTCTGTTTGACAGGCGAGGGGGGCACAAGCAGTCACTCATTTTCATGCTTGTAGAGAGAAAGAGCGAGGAAGAAAGAAGCAGCAGGGTTGAGGCCGCTATGATCAAACAAGGCTAGAAAGCACCCCAAGCTTCCTGAATTGTAAAGCCGCTCCATCTTGGCCATGGCACTGTGACAGCATTAAAAAGAACTGCAGCCTGGACTAAGAGGTAAAGACTTCAATATTCAAGATTCAAGACTTTGACAAAAACAGAAGTACTCATGGTTTGGGTGATTTAAGAAAGATCAACAGGACTTAACAAATGTGTGAATAAAAAAAAGATATATGCACATACACATCTAGGCTACATGCATACACATACTAGTCACGTGTACGCATACATACATGTACTTGCAGCGCTTGCAACTCATTTAAAGCAGAAGGGGTGCAAATGCAACAAGAAACTGCACTGCAACTAATAATTGTTATAGTTGTCACTTCATATACAGGTTATTTTTTCAATTAATCGGTATATCTTGAAAATGTTCATCCCAAATAACCCAAAGGCATGTTTTCAAATTGCTTCCAAGGTCTGGCAGCAGCCAAAAAAAGTAATCATATGAACAGAGACAAGCAAGCAGGCCTTAGCATTTGTGAAGCTGTAACTAGCAAATGTTTTGTGTTTTTACATGACAGATGACCAAAAAACAATTAATGGATTATCAAAATTAGAATCGATTAATTTTGTTTTGACTGGCTAATTAAGTAATCATTTCAGTACCGAGAAGGAAACAAAACTGCCAAACTGTATTAATGCCTTTTTCTAATGCTAAGAGGAAACAGTCAAAATTCATTTAGAGCCACATGTTGAAAACAATGTAAACAAACAAACAAACAAACAAAACAAAAAAAAACATTAAGGTTCAGTTTTAGAGGGAATTGGCAGTTTCCTTTTGAGTCTAGAAGTGACTGGTTGTGGTTCTGTTTTACTTGACTAGTGAGATCAGTAGAGTATAAACAAATCTTCTCAGTGCCTGCGCATGTCAGATAGAGTTAATCATCAAGCACTGACATTTGTCACCGTCTATAGAGGTCTCAATCATGAATGCACATTGTACTGCAGGGCTGACTGGCCATGTATGTCCATCCATTTATTTTTAAGGCCATGATGGACAAGCCTCCCTATTATTAACAAAGCATTCATGAGCTCTGTACCCTCTGCAACAGACTGTACATAGAGGTGAAAATTTAAGGAAGGTATTATTATTGCACTGCTTGTATTGAAATGTGCTGCTGCTCTCATGGATATATACTGATTTCGCTGAGACCAACCTGGTTAAATAAGTAAAACAGACAAATTAAAAAACCTGGACCCCTCCTCCACATACTCTTCTTGCTCTTCCTCCTTCTATCTTTTTCCTCTTTAAACACACACTCACATACTCAAACCCTCCCACTCACTAGCACACTTTCACTTCCCCTCTGATTTCATTTTCTTCATCAGGACTATTTTGATTTGTTTACCTTGTCTTTTAGTGCCTCTCGTTGCAGCATTTCCCATTAGGCTGTGTGTTTTGCTGCTATTTGGATGGTGCTATCGAATTACACTTCGTTTTAGCTTGTCATATTGATTTTTGTTTCAAATTTTTTGTTGATAAGCCCCTTGGGTTTCTCTCCTGCACCCATCGTTTTTCTTGTCTTCTCTGTTGTTTTATCATTCTATTTTTGTCACTTAACTTCTGTTTTATCGCTGTGCAAACAAACTAAACACACACAGACACAGAAACAGGCACACTGAAAGAAAATGCGCCTTCAGATGTTGGAGGTGTGGGTCTTCAGCCACACCATTACTCAGATGAAAAATGAATCCTTTCATCTCTCTATCTACTTTCCCCCTCTGCCTCCCTGGCTTCCTCTCCCTCTCCTCCCTCTCCATTCTCATGTGAGAGTCCAGCTGGCTCCCTCCCTACACCCAAAGGGAGAGCTGCCTAGACATTTACTTTTTTGTCATGGCTCTCTTTCTCTCTCTCTCTCTCTCTCGCTTTCCATTTCCCTTTGGCTTCGTCTGCCTGCGTCGTTCTTGTATGCTCCCATCATCCTCTCACTCCCCTACCCTCTCTGGCTTTCTCCCTTCTTCCCTGCAGTCCTCCCATCACTTGCCCCTCCAGCCAACATCTCTACTGTAACAATGAATGTTACTAAGAAAGATATTTTTGCATGGGCAGAGCTTAATTCTTTTTCAGAGCATAAATAAATGTATTAATGATGAGAGTATGGGGTGATGTGGAGCCAATGCCTGGCATATGAGGTAATTTTCTCTGAAAGGCAATGTAGTTACAGCTATGGATTCAACTGGGGATGCCATGATACTGGCATGTTGGTAGTTTACACCGATACCAGTGACCAGTGATACCAACAATTCTCGATACACTTTATTCAAAGCCATGGCAAAAGGTGAAATCCCAACTGCAAACTGCATAGGGAAGAACTGAGCAACACTTCATCGCATCACTGGAAGCTGACAAGCAGGTTTACCAATCATACAAAATGCGTAATCTCAGCTGACAGAAGTCGGATGTGCGGATGGCGCTTATATGGGTGTGTAAGTCTTGTTGTTGTAGCTATCACTCATACAGCAAATATTTAAGTGTTACAGTTACCTAATAACATTTACACATGAATAATACATAAATTGATTTCTTTTTTCCCCAAATATACACAAGTTATATATAGTTCAAAATGATCAGTTCTACATTATTAAGATCACAGTTTATTTCAATATTATTTAATATTACCACAGCAGCAGCAGTAGTAAACTTTATTTATGTTTGCCTTGATGGCATTGCAGGGCATTTTTTGAATGAAAGGATTTTGTTGGCTGAAGTTCTCTTAATCAGCATTCCCTGATCAGGAGTAAGGAATCCTTTTTAGGAATACTGTGGAGAGGAAGGCAGCCAGAGTCTCAGCACTGTTGGATTAAACCATTTGGAAAAGGAGTGGCAGCGACAGGGGTTCACTAAAATATGTAGCAGGTGAGTGGACCAACCGTATGTCCTTCATTTGCTGACTGTCCAATCAAACCAACCAACCATATGACGTAGTATGAGAGCGCCAGAACTAAACAACCAGCAGCAACTGTGATGATGAAATGGAGCAAGCATTTTTTTAGGCATATTGTTCCTTGTTGGCATGTTAGTACATGATTCATGCTGCTTTTGTAAGGAAAACCTACACTGTTGTTTCTGTTTTCCAGCTCAGTGCACTGTAGCTTCTCAATGCCATCATCACCTGAGCCACATTGATAGTTGATTGGTCCAGCCATTTCGTGGCTTCCAATGACACTTCAGTTGTTGTGTGGCCACATGGTTTTGTGAGTGAAAATGAACTCTCAGGATCAGCTGGCTGTGCGAGGTTATCAGCCTGTTCCTTCAGGTGAAAAATGAATCAGCCCAACAAAATACTGATTTCAAATTAGAGGAACTGTATGTAATGTCTGACAATAAGCATAATGGTATGTGCTCTCATATTGATTTACACTGTTGTATGCATGACTGCAAGATTTGAATAAGAACACTGAGTTATAGAGTAAGGGATCAAGTTGTGTTGATACTACTGATACTAAAAACACAAGCACTGGTAGGATATCATTTTCAAAATTTTGATATGGACTTGGCACCTGATTGTTGACTCTTGTGACATCTCTAGATTCAACACAGCACAAATGTACCTTGTTTCACAAATAATCTGAGAGGCCATTCTCAGAAAAACATGTTGCATCTTTCAGTATGGAAACTGCAACAGGATAGAGTGGCATTTTGTTCTTTTTTTGTCCCGTTTGTTTCAAACTCAAACATCTGCTGTACTGGCACAGCACACATTGGAATATAGAGAACACCATGAAGGGATCATTAATCACAACTGAAAACAATTACAGCTGCAGGCACAGCATATGTACAATCCTTCACTTACTGCCACAGCAGGAAGACCTAAGCTAAGTGTACAGCTGACTCAGCATGGCTCTGGTTACAGGCGAGGGGACAACTGATGTCTAGTGACAAGCAATCCCAGGTAAGTTCAACCACACACACACACACACAAACACAAACACACATACTCTTAGATTATAGCTGTAACCTGTGAGATGTAGGGAATTTATTCAAATTCAACACAATGGGTTTGGTTAGACTGGATGAAGCTTTAATGACCCCTGAGAGAAATAGTGCTGTTGCAGGTATGAGGACACATCAAAGAAAATATATAAAACAACTGCTACATATTAACTGGTGCATGAATGTAATGTATGAATGAAAATGTGAAATGTATGGATTCTGGCAATAACACAATGTGCACAACCAGCAGCAGAACTTCCGAAGACATAGGACAATGTGAGATGTGTGCATTTGAAAAGGTGATAATTATTACAAGCGCACTATAAAACACTGAGTGGAATATGAGAGGATGAAAAAATATATTGTATGTGAAAAGATGGGTGAAAGAAGGTAAACTGTATTCTTTTCCTTGATACATAGTTATGAAAGGATATGGGTTTGACAGTTTTCAAGGGGAATTTTATGCAAGTGATGTGCTTAATTTTTGAGCATCCTGAGACTGGCCTTTGGTCCAAATTAAGTAAAAACCTCCTGTGCAGTTCAGTCCAGTCTGGAGGTCTGACGTGGCTATGGCTCTCAGAGCGGGCTGGGAGAGGGTGAGCTGGCTATGATATCAGATTAGGCTGGCATTAAGAGTCAGCATCTCAGCCTGATGTAGCAGAGTTACAAAACCACACAGGGGCGGTTAAACCCACATTCAGGCTGCTGCTGTTCAAGTGTGTGCATCAGCTGTCTGCTAAGGCTAACGCTGCTCTCTCTACAAGGAGGAAATGTGTTAAAGATGTGTTAATAGCAACAGATGCCAAAGCAACATGTGTTGCTATTGACACGTGCTGTGTCGAAACATGGTGGAAGATGTCTTTTCCTAAACTAAACACACAGACGACACCTACTTAAGTGCATGGTATGATGCCAGCGTGTGGTGTTGGCTAACACAACCCATGCCAATTCTATATGCCTGGACCACTTCAATGATCAGACAGGCAGATGTGTTTGAGGTCCTGACGTGTTGGCAGGTAGTTACACCTGAAATGCCACGTAAAAAAGCAAAGTTGAGAATAAATATAGCATCGGCTCGTATCACGCGAAGGCCTGCGTCTTTTAGACATGATGATGTTAATGATGGGCCGAAATACTGAGACAGTTCAGCCGACATGTCATTCATTAGCCCAAATATGCAGTGTAACTTAGTAGGCTAAGTATGCACTGTACATTAACAGAAAAATGTGGGTTTAAAAAACAAGCCAAGATAAAAGCCAAGCTGATTTTCAGATTTCTACGTCACGTACAGTATTCCTCCACTGATACACACACACACACACACACACACACACACACACACACACACACACACACACACACACACACACACACACACAGAGGCATGAAGTCATTGCGCTCACCGGTCTATGACACGCCACGGCCACGGCTCTGTTGGCCGTAAGTGGCCTAATGCAGTCAGAAATAATCGGCTGATACCAGCGGAGCCACACTAACCTACGGCCCATTAAACTAACCTCCAGCTTAGCAGGCTGCGAACTCACCGAGGCCTACACACCCTCTCCCCCTCACTCCGGTCGGTGTCAATGCGGTAGTCGGGCCGGAGCTCAACTGAAAGCCCGGACGGACCAACGGACAGCCAGGCGGCAGCGGCAGACACACAGCACCTACCTTCTCCCTTCGCCGCTCCCAGGACACTCCCATGCATCGAAAAGACAAGAGAAACAGTCCCTCCGTCCTCCGGGCACAACCGGGAATCAGAAAAGTTTATGAGAACAATTGTCCGGGCTGTCACGACAGACAGGGCTTCCCAAATTCCTAGCTAACTCCAGCAGAGACGGGTGCGGAGGAGGGGAACGCCACAACAAGCGAGAGAGAGAGAGAGCGAGCATACGGATGACGTCATCACGCAACGTGCGACGGGGGCGCAAACTTTTTGGCTAACTTTTTTTCCCCACTCTTGCCTGTTATCCAATGACAGAGTAATACAATGTAGCACGCGCATTAAATTAGGAATTAGCTGTTACCGTGTCAAGCTGTGTTACATAATTACATAATCAAAAAAAAAAAAAAAAAAAAAAACAGAGCTGCATTAATCCTATTATAAATGTCAGAATACTATTCAAATGTCAGCATTGCCTTTAATCCTAATAAGACACAAAATGGGATTTAAAAAAAAAATGCATCATTAAAATACACCATTATGAGCTCACTATTGAATACCACAAAAAGATTGCTGCACATTATATGAACAGTGATTTTTTTTCTTTAGCCGAGACATCTCAAAGAATACTTCATCTTTTTATTGATTGATAGTGCCTGTTTGCTATAAACATACAGTACAAAATACAATCATGGTTACAGGTGTAAATCAGTCCCACTTTTGTCAGCTCCCAAATAACAATCAGATAAATATTCAGAATATTATCATTATGATAAACCCTATACAAAAGGCTGACAACACAACTATTATTATTAAAGTTCATGGTACACTTTTTTTTTCTTCTCATCACCGTGTGGATGCTGTTCTTTAAATACTTGTCATTTTATCTACTGTGTGTCCGTGAAGACGCACACCGTACCATAACATCAGCCTAAGGAATGCAGAATCTGAAGTGAAAAAATGCATCCTCAGTGTATGAGACTAAAGATTCATGCCCCAACATGAATTCACTTTTTTTTTTTTTTTTTTACCCAAGTTCCTGTAGTCAATAAACATGTTTTAAATTAAAATGAAATAGCAATAATAAAACCCAGAGCAGTATATATATCAGGTAATAATGTGATAGCGGCTCCATTCAGTATGAACACAGAAACAGTTATATGTTATTAAGGGCACTGACTGATCAGTCTGGAGAGTAAAGTAAGCTCCATCTGGTAAAAACTAATGCTGGATTTGTCAGTCAATGGCCCAATGAGGCACAGTGATTGCTAGTGTGTGTGCAACAAAATATAAAAGCAGAAAACTCTTTGGAATGCAAAAAAAAAAAAAACATGTATGTAATTCCTACATTTCCCATGATGCAAAAGAGAGGTAAGGGGTCCCTAATGGACATGTAGAATTTAAAAATCAGGAAGAGAATGAATCACGTCGCTCAGGTTTGCGTACATTCATGATGTGCATTTGGTCCCCATATTGCACAACTGTAAACACTTCAATATACCATTTTAATGCATTAGTACTCAACTTCTTGTGCACATGTTGGCTCAACTCAACGTTAGTGAAAAGGCACAGCTGTATTGCTTTGGATGTGTGGTGGTCAATTTCATAGATCGTTCTGCGATGCTTCAAGGGCACTGGCACTTCCTCAACAGTGTATCGGTTGGATTTCACATTTCTCTGTGATAAAAAAGCATACCTCCCTCTTTTGTCTGTCACTCCTTCACACACACACACACACATACACACACACACGCACCAAAAGATCCGCACCCACACAAACACACTCAATTGCACTTTAAATCTATGGTCCTCCTCCATTGTCTCCTGTGCTTGGTGAGCTGTAATTATTCCACAGTCACCGACTTGGCCAAGTTTCTGGGACAGTCCACCTGGAAATAGAGAAACCGGTGTTACAGAGTATCGCCTGTGATGAACAGACTGTTCTGTACAAATCAATAACACTTCACCACTCTGCAGACAGACATCACATAAACTGGAACAAAAAGAGAAAACCTCAGTAATCTTGTCCTGAGATGTACAGTTCCAGTGCAACAATTCCAGCTTGTCTGGAAAAGTTTTTATATTGATTGCTAACAATGATTGTTGTTTTTTTTCTTCAGTTTTTTATGGTTCGATCTTACAAAGCTTACAGTATTTCATTATAGGAGAGCCTAACATTTCCTATAATTGTGTCATCCACTGCATACAAATATACATTTATATATTTTTTTATCTCTTCAAAACAAATAAAAAGATCCAGTGATGGAACTTGAGCACACCTCAACCATGAAGGCATGAGATTTTTTTTTTTTTTGGCAAGTAGCTGGCCAGCTTTTGTCTGACAGGCTTTGGGGCATGTCATTGACTATGCATACTGTCAACCAAACTGAGCAATTATTTAAACCTGGCTACAGGTTGGATGCAACATCATTTATACCAGGAATTCAATTCTAAATCTGTTTGATCCTGTTGATGTGTTGACATTTATAAGAATCTGAGTGAATCTGCACGAACAGCTCAGTTGTTAAATTACACTATGAAAGAAAAAAAATGCAAATTTATAGAAATAATATTCTGCTATATGCACTTAAAGGTACTGCAATAGTAAAACACTGGACAGGATGGTTTAGAGTGCAGGCAGATGTCATGTTATTTATCAGTTTATTTAATCATCCCCTAAAAGTGCTGGTTCACAATAAGAAAATAACCACCCAATCATCTTAACCAAATCATAAAGCAAATTTTCTCTGAGCTGAAAAGAATCTGTTTTTCATGTATACTGAGGACGGACACAGACGTCAGTAACTACATACGTCATATCCTCGCAGCACAGCCAGGTGGAGCGACAAGAGCTGCAGGGGGATGACACTGAGGATGCCCTGCAGACAGTCCACTATCTGGGGCAGCTCGATCGTCTTGTAGGCATTCTTAGTTATGTCAGCGTCGTTCTGGCAGCACAGGATGATGGGCCGACCCTAACAGAGAGAGAGAGAGAGAGAGAGAGAGAGAGAGAGAGAGAGAGAGAGAGAGAGAGAGAGAGAGAGTTGAGGAGTTGAGAAGGCAGGCAGAGGCAGGGGAAATGAGAATATTACCATTAGTTAGCTGATCAAGAGTGTGCCTGATGTGTGGTGTGTGTGTGTGTGTGTGTGTGTGCTTACATGACCACTGTGTGATCAAAGGGATACTGGAATATTGTCAGGACACTCACGTCTGAGCTCTGAATAATCGGTTTTGTATACATTTGATAATCTACAGATTTACTCTAGTGTTATGCTCACTTAATTGTTTTCCATCAGTTTCATCACTGCAAAATCTAACGTGTCCTGCATGTCCGTCTACATATATTGTACGAGGACCTACCGATCGGGCTGTGACTTGCTGCAGAGCGTTCTGGCACTTCTTGTAGCAGGCGTCTCTCATGATGATCATGATGACTGGCATGTCTTTGTCTATGAGGGCCAGGGGGCCGTGCTTCAGCTCCCCTGCCAGGATGCCCTCTGAATGCATGTACGTGATCTCCTTGATTTTCTGCATTGCAAGACATTCGTAATGAGATTGAATCAGTGCACTATTCCAGCTACACATAATGAAGGAGAGCGAGGATCTGTTGCATATCACTCTATCTCAAAATGTGGCACACAAAGCTGTTCACACAAAAAACATCATCATCATGTAGCACTTTGTGCTTGCATGGTAATACTGTAGGAAATTGTTGTGGAATTAGCTGCTTTTTTTTTTTTCCTCCACTGTCAGCAAGAATTCTTAACTCACCAGCGCCCCCTCTAGGCAGGTGGCGTAGTTGAAACCTCGGCCCATGACCAGAAGAGACCTTTGCTGATAGAGCTCATCTGCTATGTCCTTGATGTTCTCATCCAGGGACAACACCTTCTTTATCAGTTCTGGGAGAGGAAGGGGAAGGAGGATGGAAGGAGGGACAGCAGAATGAGTCATGTGGGGTGTGGGGAGGAGGAGGAGAAGAAGGAGGAGGAGGAGGGATGATTCATAAAGGAGCTGGAAAGAGATATGCTGGCTACATGTAGCAATTTGGGCAGGAAGATCTTTTCTTTGCTTGATCCCACTGAGGAGGTTGAACTTATTTGAGCGTCCGTCAGTCAGTGTGGCTTTGAAGACTCACCAGGCAGCACCTTGAGGCTGGCGATGATATCCAGTCTTCTCTTCTGGAGAGAGATCCTGTCCTCGCTCATCATCAGGCCAAACATGATGAGAGCCACAAACTGACTGGTGTAGGCCTGGATCACACATTAAAAAAATAAAACCCTTAAGCGACCGAGCTTTGATGAATGGAGTGTGATGAGTAAAATCTACATAGCAATTAACACAGTGTGATGTTATCATGAAACCTTTAGAGAAGACACCACTTTAACGTCAGACTGTATGCAAAATGCTCTCGGTGCACATAAAAACTGCATTGTCTAAACTGCATTATCTATAAATATATCCCCTTGTGATCTCTATGTGTGTGTGTGTGTGTGAGTGTGTGTTTATAAAATATACCTTGGTGCTAGCCACTCCTATCTCAGGCCCAGCATTGATGTGAACTCCGCAGTCTGTTTCTCTGGAAATAGAGCTGCCCACTGTGTTGGTTATACCGACTGTCAGAGCCCCGCGCTCCTTGCAATAGCGCAGTGCCATCAAGGTGTCTGCTGTCTCACCTGGGGAGAAGAGGGAGTGAATAGATCTGCTTAGGATGCAGAATTACAGCACAATGAGAGCACTGTTGGAGGAAAAAAATCACACGAGAGAGGATGTTGTTGTTGTACGGTGTCACAACGTGGGAGCCGAGCCGGGAGCGTGAAATAGGTCCAATGTTTTTTCGCTGTATAGAACCGATGTCATGGTCTGAATTCTCTTATTACAAGACAGAAATCAATCATGTCTGCTTTTGAGACCATAAAAATTACATGTGCAGCTTTGTTGTATTGAAGTGGAGTCCTGTGTGTTGCATGGTGCTCTCACCCGATTGGCTGATGAAGAAGCAAACGTCATCTCTGAAGACGGGTGTGTTGCGGTCAAGGAAGTCACTGGCCAGTTCCACCATGACGGGCAGCTCTGTCAGCTCCTCCAGGATCTGTCTGGTCTGGAAAGCAGAGCAGGAAAGAAGAACATCATCACTGTCTTCATCATCATCATCATCACTTCCATTACAAGCATGATTATCACTATCATCAATCTTATTTTGAATATTTTCCCCTACATCCTTTTCCTCTTCCTCATTATCATGACCATTACCACTAACACCAAAAACACTGGCGAGGCCTATTTTTTTTGGCCCTTTTGAATTCTCATTACTAATTATCATCACGTTCATCCTCATTCCAGATTGGTCTACTCACAGCGACAGCGGCGTGGAAACTCGTGCCGCAGCCGATCATGATGAGGCGTCTGCAACGTTTGATCTCCTTCAGGTGGTCCTTTAATCCCCCGAGAACCACTGAGGGAATACAAGCCAGGACAGTTGCAACAGATACGTTAACACACTGTATAGCTACTGATTCCCTGCAGATTTCAAATCCTCACTCTTTTAAGACAAAGGAGATCGTCTTTGATCCGAGGTCTGTGGGGGATCACAGCCCGATCCTTATCCACGAGGAGAGAGTGGAACAGGTGACCTCCTATAAGTATTTGGATATTTGTTTTGATTTTCAGTTAAACTGGGCCAACCATGTTGACTATGTTTGTTCCCGAATCAACCAGCGCATGCACTTTCTGAGAAGGCTCAGGGTCCATGGTGTGGCAACAAACATCATGTTGCTGTTCTACAGGGCCAACATAGAATCTATTATCCGTTATGGCATCTCCACATGGTTTGGTAACCTGTCCGTCAAACTCAAATCCCAACTCCAAAACTTAGTCAAGAGGGCTGGTAAAATAAATTCTCTTTTGTTCCACTGTCAATCAAAGCACTCAATAACAGATAACTAACTAGTGGGGGGAATGGGTAACACCTTATGGACGGAGAGTGTAATACTGTAATTTTTTTTTTTTTATTTAGCCTTTATTTTACCAGGAAGAAGCTTGAGCTCCAAGAGCTCTTTTACGAGCATCACCTGACATAAAAACAACAACATACAAACATAAGACCAAGAACAACCAGAGCAGGACAAGATTACAAACAAAAAGAATAAAAGAAAGATAAAAGAGCAAGAAAGCATGCACGCCAGCAGCAGCCAGGGGGAGATAAAGAAGAGAATAAGGTAGCACAGGAAGGCTGGGATGACATAAAACATAAATGCAGAAGGATATAAGAGCAAGAGCAAGCAAGAAACAGCCGGGCTGGGCGGGGGCAGTTAAAAGTCAAGGATGGGGCAAGAGATGGAAAGGGAAAAAGGGATGTGGAGGGGAAATCAGCGTAGTATGCACATCAGGCAGGATCATTAACCAGAAAACAAGCAGGGGTCAGAACGAGGAATCAAACAGGGAAGCATTTGCATACTCCCCTTTCAGATATTACCAGGTCTGAGATAAGAGTTCTAAAACTAGACATGGGAATGAGAGTATTAAGCCTAAGAGTAATACTTGATGCTCTTGATATATCGGCACAATGTGGTGTAGGATAATGTGGTTAAATTTTGTATGAACTGTATGTATGGGGTATGTATGTTTTTTTTTTTTGTATTTATGTATAACGCTGTCTCTTGGTGCCCAAGACAAATTTCTCCTTGGAGACAATAAAGGCTAATTGAATTGAATTGAATTATCATGGGACTGTGCTGCTATGTAAATGAGCATTTTTGTCCTGCGCTGCACTGGTTATTTCAAAACATAAAATATAAAAAGACAGGTAACTACTTTCTATATGGTCATATTGACACAATGTGCCTCCTTACAAATTAGGTCCTGATCCTGTGTGTGTGCTGCCGCTCGCATTAGCTCCTGTGTTAATATTGATTCAGGTCGTCAGATTAGCAGGCAGGGCGCGGTCCACATCCTTGAATGCTGAAAATGAGACAGGATGTAGGATCATGGCTCACCTGTGTTGGTGTCAAAACAGATGCGGCCTCTCATGGTGTTAACCACTGACTCAGGCTGCTCGAAGATCTCCTTCTGCATGAAGGACTCAAAGTTACCTGCAGAGGGAGACAGTATTGGAAAAAAAATGAGATTCTGCTGGTTGACACAGGAACTTCTAAGTGTTTTTCCTGCTGAGTAATCACAGAAAAAAAGGAAGTCTAAAGGAAATACAGATCCATGGCTACTGAGACCAAAAACAGCACATTTGGTTTGATGTTATAACTTGACGAGCCAGCAGGGGGCGACCAAGTGCAAGTCATTACAAAGGCACTGTCAAGTAGCTCTAAATGATAATACTTCATGACCTCTGAACCCTTGTATGTTTTAATAGAAATGTAAAATCAACAATGATTTTTTAATTTAGCAAACTAAACTAATAACACAACTAAATTTATGAAGGTGTAACTTGAAGTTTTAGGTGAATTCACAAATAGAGTCTCTCACAACTGTGGGTCATGACAGGAATCATAAAGTCATAAAATCAATAATCATGTACAAAGTAGGTAAACATCTAATTGTTTAAGTTGGGATGTAATTATTAATAAAATGATTTTTTTTTTTAGAGATGTAATTATTAAGAGAATACAATAAACCTTGTAAAACATTACATTCAATACAATTAAATTGAAAATTGTAAAGCCATGCCTTAAGTTGCAGTCCTTGTAGGCGCCATCAAAATGGCAATGTTGCCTTTTTGGACCTTATCTGACCTTTCATGATCTGTTGCAGCTCCATCTGCAGAGTCTGGATGGCTCTGACGGGGTCCTCGCCGGCCTGCCGGTTCATCCTGTGTATGGACAGTTTCCCCCCGGCCACCACCGCTATGTCATCGTCCTCCATGTACAACACCTTGTTCGTGTGCTCGATGATGGCACTGAGGGGAGGGAGAGAGAGAGAGAGAGAGAGAGAGAGAGAGAGAGAGAGAGAGAGAGAGAGAGAGAGAGAGAGAGAGAGCAAGAGGTGATGATGGTGATGATGAGCTCCACTGATCTAATGTTTCCAATCAGGTGGATGGGATAAAGGTGGGCAAGACAGGAATGTTTAGAAGTTTGAGAGACAGACGACATGCAGCAACGATCCTCAATCACAGGAGTGCCTGCAGACACACACACACACACACACACACACACACAGCACATACAGTCATTCTCACCTGGCATCAGAGGCAAAATAATACTCCACGGCCTTTCCATCCCCCACAAAGTTGAGAGTGTTAGTGCAATCCGGCCGGTTATGGCTGTTCCTCTCCTGAACTTCTTCCTTGAAGAGAGCTACGGGGTCACAAGTTAAAGTTCAAAAGGTCAGAGGTCATGCACTTTCAGACCTTTCAGTGATGCTTGCTAAAACAATCAAGATGTGCCTATCACTTGAATCCCTCACCTCTGCTTCCAGACACAGTAAAACTCACTGCGGGGAAATGGGTTTTTTTTTAGCATCATGAAATACAGGTTTTCCAATCAGATCAGGAAGCATGTTCGGTGGAGTGTTCAAGTGATAACTGAGATTGCTGAAAATGTGATTTGTTCAACCAGGTTAAAGATTTTGAGAGGTGGCGATTCTGAATGTGTTTGCTGGGGTGTCAAACCGGTGCCATGAAGGGCCCGGAGGCTGCGGGTTTACATTCCAACCAGAAACTCCACCAGCTGATTTCACTGATTAGTCCCTCCTCTCTGCCTGAAGATGAGCTGATCAGTGATCAGTACCCTGGTGGAGCTTTTGGTTGGAATGAAAACCTGCAGCTTCTTGGCCCTCCAAGGCACATGGTTTGGCGCATGTGCTCCACAGCGTCTTTCCACTGCCCCTTTTTGCAGTCATTCACTTGCACTGCTAAAGGTGTTATATGTAGCATTTTAACATCAATATATACCTCATTCATTTTGAGATAATAGTATGAATAAAAAAAGACCATCTACAAGAGGACTGGCAGCCTGTATGCATTTTTTTTACATTCCATTTACATGACGTGCCTTTAATTTTGAAACCTCCATCTGACTGAGATAACCTGTTTTACGGCTCTTGCTTTGTATTACATCTCAGATATGGAAAGAATGTATCTCCACTGGGTAGGTGTATGTTATTGCATGCATGTTGATTTGTATGGATATGTGTACATACGCATTTTGCCATTTTAGGGGCACCAGTCGGTGTGGGAGTGGCAAGGCCTGGGAGTTTTAGTTTTGTACGTGTGTGTATTTGTGTTGTTCTGCTTAATGTATTGTATTTTCTGTATATTTGTGTTCAGGACCCTCGTAAAACAAGATGATTCATCTCAGGGGGTTTACCCTTCTAATATAAAAAATGTTTCTACTGTTTTGACCTCTGTACTGCATTTTAGATTGTGTGCCACCAGGCCTGGTTACACAGGAAGTCTTCCTTATTGTTTTACAGCACACGGGATTATTGCTTTACAGTACAAAGGGGAAAGGCACTGCTCTTCCCGTGCAAGCAGGGCTAAAGCTGTGAAGAATTTTTCAAACAGCAGATGGTGGAGAAAAGGGAATAAAAGGCTGGTGAAAAAATATTTTCTGCCGTCAGTAAATTTGACGTTCATTTTGAGAAGCACTAGCATTACCAATAGCACAGGTATGAGACAGCTACCACTCATCTCAGTACTGACTCATGATCTTATTGTTTACAGTAATTATACCAAAGTATCACAATAAAATGCTACAGTGTTTGAGTGCTACAGTGTATTGATGTTTGAAATGCTGCACATAGCACTTACAAGTAGGAAGTGACAGTCCTCACTCACTGTACAACAGGTCACCTATCTTTATAATCTAAAGACGTGTTTTCCACCATTAAAAAGCCACTCCCATCTTGGTTCTCCACTGACCCCACACCTCATTCTGCCTGAGCTCTCATGCTGGGCCTTGGACTTTGGCTCCGTCCCCACTTGAATCACGAAGCACCATAAATCTTAAGTAAACAGATAAAAGGGCGAAGACACCCAGTCCTCGGTACAGTACAGTCTACTCTCTGACAGTGGTTTCTCAAAAGTATGAGAATGGAACCCAAAAACAGGCTTTGTTGCTTACTCAAAATTAAATTAGGCAATCGCACTTGCAGATGGCTCCTTGCAACAAGCATCTTAGAAAAGTTGTAAAAGAAACTCTGTCTAACCTAAATTATGGTTGTGGCTGACAACCGCATTCTTTGCAGGAAGGATTTGAGCAAGTTTCCATAAGACCACTGGCCTCCCAAAGTATGCACAGAACTCCCTGGAAATAACGCAAGATAAATGTCTTGCTAAGAAATTTCCAAAAGAGAGCTATTGCACAGTGAATAAAAAAGCCACATAGTATCTTGTATGATTCCGACAGTAGCCCTAGAGGGTAATTTTCACACAGTCAAAGTGGATTAGTCAATTTTAGGAAAAAGCTGAAGGGTTAGGGCTGTTAGGACAATGTCCCGTTGTAAGTTGGTTAGATCACAGCATCCCATCAGAAAGTGAAGTGAACAGGATCATCCAATCATCTCTTGATCAGTGGGATAGACGTCTAAAGCTATGAGGTTTAGGCTAGGAGGCCTCTGAACTTGTAGGATGCATCAGTGAGACCTGACTGAAATAAATGAGAGTTATTGACTTTCTCCATATCCTGCTGAACTATTTATTCACTGTGCTCCATATTGCACACTCTTAACTGATTTATTGCTTAAGCAGTGAGCCACACGTAGCTGTGATTTTAAAACAGCTAAGCAGCTTGGGCTTGAAGCATGGAGCACTACATGCTGAAGAGACGTTTCATTTTTTTAATCAATAACAATTTAATGTTATTTCCCCTGCTAGCAATACATTCAATTAAAAGGAGCTAAATAAAGCCTTTGTCAGCAATATGTAAGCACTGGCATGAGTGGAGGTTTTTCATTTATGCATTATTTTTTTCAATTTACATCTGAAATCCAAACTTCAATTTTCTTCTACTTCTTTTTTTTTTTTATCAAGTCAAGTCTTTACAGTGTTCAAAATACTCTATTTTTGCTATTACTGACATTTATAGCTTCCGATGAGAGCAGTGAGCCTCACCCTAACATTGACATAGCGTATAATGTATAGAAAAAATACTCCCAAATTTCTATGTTTATTTATTTATTTTTAAATTGTTTTTATGTCTGGTTATGGCTGCTCCTATCTATCTACAAGCGAATCTAAAAGCTGATTCTGACTTTTAGTATAGCGTTCAGAGGCCTCTTCCGCCTACCAACAATCCACCATAGATCTTATTCCATGGATTCCACTACAGTGGAGGCCCACCTCTGGGTGCTGATACCCCCAGGGCCTCTGTCCCATTTGAGGTGTGTGGGTTGTCCCACAGGACTGAGTAGTTTGGAGCTACAGAAGGACACACGGGTTAAAAAAAACAAAAGATGAAAAAAAAAAAAAGATAAGAACTTCATCACACATATGGATTAAATGAAATGTAACTGTCACATCATGAATGTTGGAATATCTACATACAGCTCAGAGAAACTAATAAATACGAGTTGATTAGCATGGGGGCGGGGGAAATAGATATTAGTATGAATTCTCTCTCTCTCTCTGTGTGTGTGTGTGTGTGTGTGTGTGTTAGAATATTAACATGTTTACACAAAGCCAAACTGTCTTAGACACATAAACAACACATTTATCCGACCTTTTAGCTAATATACCATCATGGAAATGTGTGATTTATGTGAAACCTGAAAAAGATGCCTACATATGATCATCATAACAGATAATGCAGGTTCCACTGGATTTTTCCCACAGGCGTGTTGCGTGATAATGTGTGTGTCCATGTGCATACTTATATCCGTGTGTAAGAAAGAAAACGTTTTAGGCACGGTGTAAGCGGATAATGGCAGACAGGGAGCGGCACACAGCTTACCACTGTTGTACTGGATGGGGATGTGTTCGGTTGACAGCTCGTACTTGCTTCGCACGCCAATGAGCAACGGACTTCCTCTCCTGTCGGGAGGCAGAGAAATAAAGCCGAGATGGAGAGAGAGAGAGATGGATGGAGGGAGGGGAAGGGGGTGGGGGAGAAGTAGAAAGTGAAGTTTGAGTAACATGGGAGAGGTTTTGGAGATAAGCACAACCACACACACATGGTACCACCTCTATGAATGAAAGCTGAGTGTTACATTACAAAGGATCGTGTGAGCAGGGATCAGTGCCACCCCTCCAAATCCAGAAGAAAAAGTCGTATTGTATACTCCAGACAACAATGGCACCCCTTGACATGTCCTCCCTGTATTTAATCTTTTCCTCTCTGTATCAACTCAGTCTCCAGCTCCACAAATTTAGTAGCATTGCATACAAGTGTGGCTGAATTTGTCTTTTTTGTTGTTGTTGTTACTGTTTTTTTCAAACTCAATCTCAGCTTCTTGATTTTTTTTTCATCATTAGTGGGGTAAACCACACCTATTAGAGTGGTGAAGATTCCTGTGAAATTCATTTGCTTAGTTTCTGCTTCCTCGTGGGGCAGGAATTATGCGGGCTTGGCTTGAGCGGCTGCTGCGTGTATGGGGGTAAGCAGGTGCGGCTAGGGGCACCGAGGAAAATACAAAGGTAAAAATCCATCCTTAAAATAGACACATGGTTTACACGATCTTCTCACGGTAGCAGTGTAAACAGTCTAGTATAAAACATACTGCTTATGGCAAGTTAGTTACTAAGATGCTGGCTCCTGGCAAACTGTTTGAGCTATTACATCAAAATGAGCCTGTCCTTATTTCTCCTCTGTCTTGCACTCTCTCTTGTCTCCATGCCTTTTCTCTCTGGTTAGCCATTCCCTGGGGCCAGGCAACGCTGACGTAAGACTGCCGGTTGTTTTAAAGGGTGTGGGGCTTAAGGAGGGAAGCTTGCAAACAGAAACATGTGGTCACTATCCAATACAATATTTACCCTGAGGGAGGGAGAGACGAGGAGGAGCGAGCGGCAAAGGGATGCAATGAGAGCAACTAAAAGAGATACAGCAGGACAGAAAGCGCGAGAACAAGAGAACAATACACAGAGACAAAACATGAGAAGCAGAGAATTAAAGTTTTTATTGTCACTTGACGAAAAAGGGAGGGAAGGAGTGAGGGAGGGAGTGGAGTCAAGCATCACTGGGTAATTACAACCATTCCTCCGTGCCACAGCGCTGAGAGACACATTAACCATGAACATTCTTTCTGTGTATCACAGCTAGATAGACGTACCGGCATGGGCACTGCACCGTGGAGAACAGCAGCAAGGTTGGTCTTATCTGATGTGCTTGTAATGTGCAATATGTTCTGTCCTGTACCACAAATCACCTCTTGGAGGACATTAAAGTTTAAGTCTTCTGAGTCCAAGTAGCAAAGCTCCACTGCTATCACCGGAGTCAGGAAATAGTCTCTCATCTTAAAGTGATGTATGGCCCACTGACAATGGTTATGCCAAATTAGTTAAAGTTTACAGAGTTTATCTGCAGGTGTGCCAAGCTGTGACCTGGCATAACCCTCAGATCTGCCGGCTATCCTGTTAGCCTAAACAATAGGTCAATGCCCATTTATCCTCCTCTCTCTTTCCTTTTATTTGCCCTTTCATCCTTCTCTCTCTATCTCCCTCTCTCTCCTGCAATCTCCCTTTCCGTGATCCATGACGGTTCACTGAACCAGGAAAGAAATAAAGTGAAATAAAGAGATGAGAGGTGATTAAGTGCGAGTGGTGCTGGCCGGGGCATTTCCCAGAGATGAAACAGGAAACTCTCTAGTTTCCCCATTAGTGAGTCAGAGGGAGGCCGGTATGGGCCAGCAGCCTGGAGGCCAGAGGCCCAGGAGGGAGAGGGGGAACCTGGACTCAACCTCTCCTCTGCTCCCCCTCAGCTGGGGTCTCTAGACACACAGTGCTGGCAGGAGCAGCTGGACGGGAACTCACACAAACACTCACGCATGAACCATGATCACACCCATTACTGTTAGCTCAGCAGGTTACAGAGTCACAGCACGTGACGTATGTAATGAATGTTGCAAGATCCCACATAGTGTGAATCAACGGCGCCTCAACTTATACTTGATATCGCTTTATCGTGGTTATAACAGGGGTGACTCATCTCCAGTGCACTGGACCTTGATGTGGAATGAAATGAAATGAACAATGTGTGTGTGTGTGTGTGTGTGTGTGTGTGTGTATACATACTAACCTGGTGGCCACTGCTTCTCCTGGGAAATGACGGCTTTTAAACACCAGAGCAAAGGCCCCCTCCTGCAACAGAAAAAAAAAAACCCCAGAGGAAATGCAGAGTTTACGTTAGCATGTTGAAGGACTGAAAACATACTAAACTACTATGCTTGAGAGCAGACTGCCAAGGGAGAAGAGGTGAAGAAATTAAACATCCAAAATAAAGTGTAAACGTGACCGTAGTTCTTGAGTCAGAGTAACCTTTAACAGAGATATGAAACATCACTCTGTGTTTTTGGATACAAATAAACATTTCCTCTGTGGGCTATCCTCGTGGGGGTTGGTGGTCGTGGTTGGAGGAGTGGGGTGCGGGGGGGTGGGTTAAGAGAAATAAGACCCCTATTGTATAACATCAGCCCTGTTTCGAAAGCAGTGACTGTGCTGCCGCCCATGATGGTTAGAAGCAGACTGAGGAAAAAACACTGGGAGAGGGAGAGGGGGGCGAGGGGAGGGTGCAGTGGTCTTGAGGTAGTTAGGGGGTCTAACTATCTGGTTCCTATTAGTCCAAACCCAGAAAGGCTGCTCTGCTTTCTGCTTTCCTCGAAACTGAGGGGGCGTGGGGGGGGGCCATTCCAGCCAAAACTGTGAGGCTGTGGAGCATGAAACACACAATGGAAAAAAGAGTCTTGCTCCATCTCACCCAAAAAAAAAATTAGTTTCTCAGTTCCTGCGAGTGATGATGTCACTTGTGATGCTGTTACGGCGGTTGCCATGGGGACTGTTTTGGAGATGACATAAGGCATGTAAATGGACAGGAAAGTGAAGCAATGTCATAAAGTGTGGAATGGGTGAATGTGTATGTGTGTGTACGTGTGTAGAGGGGTGGGGTGGGCTGGAATGAGGGCAAATCTAACCCAATGGCATTTTTTCCTCATTCTGTGACACTAAGCACCATGATGCTTTCTTGGCAACTGTGAAAACTTTAAGGTAACCAGGAAGCTGGTTTGGTGCCAAGCTCACACACAAATATGGCCATTTCTAATGCGGGCCTGGTGGAAAATAGGCACCTCATCGCTTCTTTTAGCTCCAGAAGGGACTGGATCTGAGGCCCTGCTGTCTTTCAGTGTAACCAGAAAACAAAGGCACTGCTATAAATGGGGTTGATGTATTGTATTTTTGCAGCGCTAGAACAGATAGCGTCACTGATGCGTTGCTGTGTGTGGCTTACTCACCAGCTGCTGAATGACCCTCTCTACCAATGTAGAGAAGGAGATGTTGTCACTCTCCCGGTTGTCATAAACATATTTGATCAGTTTAGGAATCACTTCTGTGTCCGTCTCCGACTCAAACTCATAGCCTTTGGTGTTCTGGAGAGGGAAAGAGGTATAACTTCATATATACAGTATGTCCATGTAGTGTGTGTAGCAGGTGACACCATGTGGGCGCCACCTGCAGCAGGTATTTTATTAGTTGTATTTAGATATATTAGGTGTTGCTCATCATCACGTGCTTATGGGTGGTGACTTTTTATGAGAAGCTGGGTGGTTATGAGGCTGTAGGAACAGGAAGGCCTTTTATGTCAAAAATGCAGTGCAGATCCCTGCGTAGAGCCAGTATCGAACATTAAATAAAGATAAAAGCTTTAGTTGGTTTTAAATTTAATAATGCCGTTTTGGTCCTCTGCCGAAAAAGGATTAGTCTCCTGTTACTAAGCAACATCCTTGCTTGCTTTATTGACCATTCTCTCAACAAAGCAGCGATAGCATTAGAGTTATAAGGTACATGTCATATTACAGTCATGCAACACCTCTTGTTCAGTCATAATGATTGGAAAAACAAATGTATCAAATAGTATGGCTTTTGAATCATTCTTATTCGTGATCAGTGTGTAATAATTTCATGCTTCTTGTGTTATTAGGCAGTCAGCCTATCATCCCAACTCCTCTATTGTAGGTTAATATATAGACATGTTCTGTCGACGTTTGTAGTGTAGCAAATTAAAAAGTTTTCCTTGGAAGTTTGCGTAGTTTTGGACTCATTTACACAAACGTAATGAGTCACCTTGTTACAAACGGAAATAAAATTAGTTTTGGTTTGGCTTTGTCTATCTCTGGCTTCTGGTATAACCTGAACAGGGTACCTTTTTAACTGCTTGTCTGGCTAAACATAACAAACAGGTTTACCACCCTATAATTAAAACAGCACGTCAAACTCAAGGCCTGTGGGCCAAATCAGGCTCGTGGCATAATTACATCCAAGATGACTTTCAAGTTTCTATTAATACTGGAAAAGTGGAAAACAGGTGTTCAAAAACGGTGGGGGCGGTCGAGTTCCTATTTGCTTGCAATAAGGATAAACCTGTCTCATATGGGGAGTTTGACACCCTTGACTAGATTATATATGTTTAACGAGTGACTTAGATCTCATTTTGCCTCGGACACTCTATTCTCTTTTTATTGCTACATGGCAAAAAGCCTTTGGTTGATATAAAAGATGTCATGACCTCTTACAAAGCGACTTGCCATGGAATAAGATGAAATAGAGGAGTGTGGTCACAAGAGCTCAACCTCAAAGGTGGATATGTCACACTCAGATGGAAACTTTACTGTCATTTGTAGAAGGAGAAAGGATTTCATCCAGCATGACTTACCAGGTACTTTTTCAACTCTTTGTAATTGGTGATGATGCCATTGTGGATGACAACAAACTCTGAGGAAAGACACAGAGAGAGTGAAAAGATCAAATAGGTGGGCTTGGAGTCATGATGTACCACTGGCATGACAAATCAAAGGTCTGAACATCCTAACATGACACACAAGTTGTAAGTGATGATAACCAGTTAATAGCCATGATATGATCAGTGATGGCAGTGGCCAGGGCGTCTGGGGTGTTATGCTCCAGGAGGGCATTTTTATGTTTCATTTTTTATGCACTTTATGCTTTAAAGCACTTTCAGAGACTTTAAGCTATTGTTTTAAGGTAAAACAAGTATCCCTTTTGGTATAAAATATCACTTTAACGTTACACAGATAGCTGCTGTTGTTGACGAGGGTGTCAATTTCATTTCCTCCAAAGGACTTTTTGGACACCATCTGCGATTACATGTATCATTCCATTTTTTGGAATGACTGCTATTGAGGCCCAAGTCATTTTACTGCCACAAACTGATGGTGTGTGTTTTTTTTTTTTTTTTTTTTTTTTTTTTTTTTTTTTTTTATCATTAGTGAACATCAAATAAAAATCAGGCAGTATGACAGCCAGGTTTGTTAACTTGGCAGGTATGGTGATTTTACCTTAGACCTTTTTACCCCCACACATAGCTTTTCACAGAACCATTGCAAAATTTGAACCTGAAACTAATAAAAAATAAGTAAGTATGCAAATACACAAATAATTCAATGCATCTGTACTTTATAGGAATAGTGACTTTCTCTGCTGTCTCCTGGAGCCTGACTTCCCTTTTGTCGTGCTGTCTCTCTGTGTTTCATAAATTCACCCAGTGCATGCCCTGGACGGCTTCACCCACCATCAGAGTGAACACATCCACAACAGGATAAAAAAGGTGATCTGGTTGCTAGCCACAGTAGTAAGGGAACAGACACAGAGGGCGAGAACAGCGGTGGTCGAGTGAGCCAGACAGTGAAAGAGAGAGAAAGCAGAAGTACTGAGTGAAAACGTTTTTCAGTGGTTTCGCATGACAGCATCCACGAGAGGTTCCTTATCATACAGTGATAAGTGAGCACCAAAAATTTAGGCTGACACACACACACACACACACACACACACACACACACACACACACACACACACACAACCAAAAGCATGCCTGTTCCTCTCATCTGAGGCTGATTTTCCTTGTGGTTTTGTCACAGTGTATTATGGGACTGACGGCCGTCACCTTTTTTTATGGCTATATTCAGATTAACTCAAATATATGCAGTGCTATAGAATACACTGCAGCATTTGTAGGCTTGGCCAGCAATCTTTAAAGTCAATCCACCAATAATTATCCAACACATAGTTTCACTCTCCTGTCTCCTGTTCACCTAAATTCACTTAACACATTGTGTTATCATAGATATATACTGTCATTAGGCTGTTACATGTCTAATGATATTTAAAAAAAAAAAAAAAAAAAAAAAATGTTGTTTCTGAAACAAATGGTGGTTCTTTTTAGCCTGAGGGTCTACAACATCCTCTCTGGGAATATTTCCTGTTGAAAACAAACTGAATCAGTTGCTGAAGGAAAAAATAAAAAGGGAAAGCACACTGCATCAGCAAATCAGCAAATTCAGTCCTGGAACTTCACTCCAGTGCTCTTTGATTTGATAACGTGTAACATGTACAAACAAAAGAGACTGCTAGTGTTCTTTTAGAGTTCTTTTCTTTTGTTCCTTGATTAGGTCTCTCGTCCTGTAAGGCTGTGTGTATAAATAGCTCACATTCAGTTAAAGCCACACCACATTACTGACACCTCCTTTTCTACATGTTTTCCCTCTTACATCACCAACAATATGGAGATAGGTGTTGGCCTGTGATTAATTGGAACAAAAGGTGTGAGAGGGTGTGTAAATTATACAGCTACAGCCCTCTGTGAGTTTACAGAATATTTTTTTTGGCAGCCAAATCGGACTAATGTGTTTCATTGCAAACCTGAGGGCAGGGCATGGATGAAAGCAAAAATAGCCTATTCACTTTGTTTATTATGTAGTGTTTATCTTGTGTTTGAATATGCCTTTGAGCATACAGATGTATTTGTGCACGTCTGCACACAAATACATTTGTGTGTAGCCTACCATTATCCTTGTCTGAGCGATGGGGGTGGCTGTTGAGAGCACTCGGTTCTCCATGTGTGGCCCAGCGTGTGTGAGCGAGGCCAAAGTGTGTTGACAGTTCCTCATCCAGATCCAGCAAGTCTTTTTCTGAACACACAACACACAACACCAATACTTTGTCACTGACATGAACAGGCTGGAACTTCAAAGACTGATACAGGCGCACCTTTGTGGAGGGCTTCTTCTGACTTCTTCACTTTTGACTAATAGTCATTTCTTAAAACTGATAGCATCAGAAAAAAAAAACAGCAATGTGAAAAACACAGGATGCCATGATGCTTGAATAACCACAACAGATTTCTGCCAAATGAGGTAGAAGAGTCTCAAATGACGGCTAACTGTCCCATTTAGCAACAGCATTGCATTTATCTAATTGAAGCTATTTAGCTGGAGAAATGGACCACAGAAACTGCATAGTACTTTGTCATAAAACACAGGCATTGTGTCTTAATGAACCTACTGTAGAGCTCCTCATCCAGAGCCTTGACCTTCCCCTTCTTCTTGATCAGACAGATGGTGTTGTTATTGATGTCGGTGCCTGTCTTGTTTGGGCCGTCCACTGCAATGCCTGCAAACAGAGGAGAGGGAGATACAGAGGGTCATGGCTGCTACCCTGTGTGGGTCCATAAACTCTTCTTTTACCACTAGAGCCCTTGATACATGAGCGGTGAGCGGATGAATCCAACTTCATTTTCACCAGCGATGGTACAATCATGTTAGCAAAATGTATTATTCAGGGGCAAAGGGGTAGGTGATCTGACAGGTGAGTTAGTGACTGTGCATGTAAAACAGCTTGTAAGGTGTTTCTGCTTGTGTGTGTGTGTGTGTGTGTGTGTGTGTGTGTGTGTGTGTGTGTGTGTGTGTGTGTGTGTGTGTGTGTGCGTGTCTGTGTGAGACCCATTCAAAGATAGGTGTATGTGATGATGATGACTGAAATACTATAATCTGTACTGCATTAAAGGGCTGGGACAATATGCTTATCTCCCAGTTCAATAATATCATGTTATTATGGTGATATGTAGAAATTGACATGTATTGTAATGCTTAAGCACTGTAATTCTACAAGTATTGCAATTTGATATTACAATTTCTCACAATTTTTGCTTGCTTTATCAACACTAGTCTATTGGAAAAAGCAGAATCATTCACTTCTTAGAGACGGTGTATCATGAGCCATATTTCCAAAAACAATGCACATCAAGCATTTAAGTATTTAAGCACTTAAGTGTTGCAATTCTGCAAGTATTGCAATTCAATAATATGATTTATTGTGATGTCTGTTGATGTCTGATTAAAAAATATGGCTATACTTAAGTGAGTCAGTTTTTCCCTTCCCCCATTGTAATATGATATTTCTTCATTTGCAACATGTTATGAAAACTAGCCAGTGTCTGATGCTAATCATTCAATAGTTGCCATGGTAATAACATAAAGGAGGGAAAATCAGAAACCAAAACTTTGGATGATGCACACAAGCATATCACCTACTCACAGTCATAATCTTTTATAACTGTATTGAACTTGTTTTCCTGCTTGGCATTGGAGGCATCACAACTAAACAATGATTATACCATTCCCTCCTCCAAATTATGGTGCCACGTAATGCCACATAAACCGAATGACACCTGAATTATTCAGTTATCATACATTAATGGCGTGGTGAGTGATAATTAATGATGGTATGTGAACAGGGCGGCATCTGGTATTCAGTCAAATGCCTCATCTTGTGTTTTTATTTAGCTGACCGTGCTGTACCCATCCACAGCAACTGTAGTATTCAAATATTGTGTTTTTGACACATTTCACTGATTGTCAGTAGCCCACTTGCTTTGAAAATCACTCAAATACACATGAAGTTACAACTCCAAATCAGCATTTCTGTCGCAATATTTATTTTCATCCCTTGAACACTGTAAAACGTTCCCTAGTTTTTTTAGGACATGACACAGGTGCTGCCAAGGAGCACTGTAAGCTTTTGTGCGCGGTGTGTGTGTATCTTTGTGCAGGTGTGTATGTGCGCATGCGTGTGGCAACATGGTGAAGCTGGGTGTCTTACCTGCTGAATCGTACCCTCTGTACTCCAGTCTCTGCAGCCCCTTCACTAGCGTCTCAAATATCTCCTTTCTGGTGCGAGGCACTTGGTAATTTAGGTAGGCAAAGATCCCTTTTGGGAGAAGGAGAGAGAGAGGGACAGAGAGAGAGAGAGAGAGAGAGAGAGAGAGAGAGAGAGAGAGAGAGAGAGAGAGGGAGAGAGAGAGAGAGAGAGAGAGGAGAGAGAGAGAGAGAGAGAGAGAGAGAGAGAGAGAGAGAGAGATTGACTCCTGAGGTAATCAAATCTTCAAGCACAATTTACACAGCTGTCCAAAGCATAGCATCATATTTTTGTTGGGAGCATCGTTCAGCTGTAAGTGCTGGAAAAGAAAACCGTCCCATTTAGCAAGACAAGGGACCCCTCTTATTAAAAGTAGTGTAACTAATAAGCTATTTGGCCTGTGCAGATAACTTTGTCTTGTGGTTTGTTGGCATGTCATGGAATCTTAATGACTAAATGCCCTGATGAATTTCAACAGAAGACCAAGGGAAAGTTTACACTTGAGATTTATTCAAATCAAATAGCAAAGTGTTTAGTAAGGAGAGATAACAATGATGCTGTATGAGAAACATCATAATTTACTCATCATGGGAAAGGCACATTGTCCATGCCCGTCTGCCTCCTCTCTCTCTCTCTCTCTCTCTCTCTCTCTCTCTCTCTCTCTCTCTGTGTGTGTGTGTGTGTGTGTGTGTGTGTGTGTGCAGTTGGAATGTTCCAAGCTGAGTTGCTCCCAGAGCCACACAGGTGGCCATTGACGGACGCACATTGCGCGTATTGTTGAAGTAGTTGGTAGCCTACGGTAAACTTACACAAGCTTGGCCGCTTGCAGACGCCGGGAGGGCCCAAAGGGCTGTGAAAGATTTACTTGCTCCCTGCTCTCTGTTCGAGAGCAGGGACGTCGGGGGAAGCAACATGTGAGTTTGCAGCCAGGCTGTCAGTTGCAAGATGCACTAATGTGGGTCAGAGCTTCACAGATCTGTGGAGGGTGAATGCGAGCCGGTGGACGCACGATAATAACAATACTTTGCATTTGCGCCTGTGTCGTTAATGTCTGATTCCCCACACCACCCTCCGTTTGATACTGGCAGCCAGGTTTTTGTGTTCCGGTGCTGTCATCCACACCGTGAACGAAAACACTGACACGTAGCAGCTGCGCGTAATAACGCTCCTTAGACCGCCTCAGCCGAGGAGCACGGCACAGACACCCAATGCAATTTGTGCAACTGTTGCCATTAAAAAACGAACAGCAACATGTCGTGCATTTTATTGGTAAGACAGAGTCCAGATCAGGATGACTACAGCTGTCACCCTCTGGAGCGCCACCGTAAACTATTTTGCGCAATAACAATCCCGCCGATTAAACGCCTTTGCCCCAAGCTTGATCATTTGGAATACATGGGAATTATGGCGATATGGCATTAAGTCTAAGTAATCGTGCATAACCGTCTGATTCGTTTCCAGCACAAATTCCTTGACACATCAGAATCTAGCCTTACCACACATGGCTCCAGCTGTGTTGTCTCTCCTGGGTAAGGGTCTGTGTGAAAATGGCTTGTAGTATCCCGGGCAGAGTGATGCTTCTCCCGTGTTAAATCCAAAAAGACTGCGTAAAACAGCACACCCGTTCTAGGCATTTAAAGGCTGTTTCCTGGAGAGGCAGCAGCCCCACCTCCTCTGACACCACCCTTGTCCTGTTCGGCTGGCCGTCCAGCTGCCTCACAGGTGCTCAGCCCCTCATCTGTCAAAAAATGGAGAGCTGCTTATTAACAGGATTATTCAGCTTGTTCACGGCGCGCTCTGAGAGAGGAGTTTTACAGTCCTCTGTCAATGAGAAACGCCAAGCGATAAGGGCTCACCCTGCCTGTAGTCAGGCATGACAGCTGATGAATAGGTTTTTTTTTGTTTTGTTTTGTTCAGTTTCAATCCTACTGAGCTTGTTTGGAAAAGGAGTAGACAGCTTTGAAGATGAATCAAGCTCAGGCGGTCACACTGCTTGTCCTTCTCTGTTCACCTTTAACCTAAAGCCATGAAGACCATAAATGACCAGCAGTGAAGGAGACAAGTTCACAATGATGATGATGATGATGATGATGATGATGATGAATTCAGGATATGTGTAATCCTGAATACATATTGTGTCATGCTACAACTACTACTACTACTACTAATAATAATAACAACAACAACAACAACAACAATAGTTCTCCTCCTCCTCCTCCTTCTTCTTCTTTTCCTTCTTCTTCTTCTTCTTCTTCTTCTTCTTCTTCTTCTTCTTCTTCTTCTTCTTCTTCTTCTTCATCATCATCATCATCATCATCATCATCATCTTCTACTTCTTCTTCTTCTTCTTCTTCTTCTTCTTCTTCTTCTTCTTCTTCGTAGTAGTAGTAGTAGTAGTAGTAGTAGTAGTGTAATTATTATTAGTACTAGTGGTAGTAATCCTCCTCCTCCTCCTTCTTCTTCTCCTTCTTCTTCTTCATCATCATCATCATCATCATCATCATCATCATCATCTTCTTCTTCTTCTTCTTCTTCTTCTTCTTCTTCTTCTTCTTCTTCTTCTTCTTCTTCGTAGTAGTAGTAGTAGTAGTAGTAGTAGTAGTAGTGTAATTATTATTAGTACTAGTGGTAGTAATGGTAGTAGAAGTAGAGGAAGAGCAGGAAAAGTATATGCCATTATAGCATAAAACCATTACCTGGCAGCCTTTTTGGCCCGTTCTCCCTCCTGCACTCCATACAAAAACCTCCGTATCATTTATTATAAAATAATAAAGGTTCAAATGAAAGTAGCTTTAACTTCTTATTGTCATGGCAGCTGTCGTCATCTCAAGCACCTTTCGTGAATAGTAGTAGATTGATTGATTGATTTCTGGATTAAGATGATAAAACAGCAATCCAAAGGATGACATGCTAAAGCACAAAACCTATTTCCAGCATGGTCCTTGGTGTTACACACAAGAAACAAATAGACAAGAATCAGACAAAGTCAAGACAAAAGACATACAAAATTAGGTGGGAACAGAAGACACCCGCACGTGAAATGGGAAATGTTTTAGGAATCTTGGTAACTGACATATTGCCCTAACATAAAGAATTTGTTACATTGTTTATTTTTTGCTGCATTGCTTTGATTTGTTTTAAGGAAGTGTTTCAGGTCCGTTACACAAACTTTCTATGAAATTACAGTGAAATTCGAAACAGAAGCTTGCTAGAGTCACACAGCTTAGTGTAAACCTGATATTCTGGCTATAGGTAATGAGTCAGAAACATAGTGAGAATGACTGATGGATTTGCCAGACAAAAAGGGGAATGCCACAAGTTAACCCTCTTCCTTGAGATACTAATGATTATGATGATGATGATGATGATGATCAAAACCGGTTTGCACACGCACAGGAGACTTCATTAGAAATGTACTACATACCGTTACTATGCTGGTGGTATGAAATGAAATGCTCCCCATCTCACTCTGCTCTATAGTCTTTGACCAGAACCTTTGACCAAAAGCACCTCCTTTTGCTTCTGTTGTCTGGGTGCCTACATTTAGCTTTAGGTTTGTTTTTCACTTTGGTGATTCACCTTATTCTGTTGCTACGTGAAGTTTCTCTGGAGCATCAGGTTAAAAACCCAGGGGCAAAATGTGATTTTAATACCATAAAGCTCTTTTTTTTATTTTATTTTTTTTTTTTATGTATAAACCAACCAATGTTGTCAAGTAATTAATGTTGGGTGAACATGACAGCCTGGCAATGTTCCTCATCAACAAAGTAACTAAGACAATAAGTGGCTATATAGAATATATTCAGTATTCTATGATAAGAAATCTTTTGCTGTGCGGATTTCCAGTAAGTGATGCACTTAGGTCATTCATTTCCCCATTTACAACCTTATCACTTGGACTACTGGTGCTATCTGCTTCTAGTTTTGTTTTTGTTTTTTTTGTTTTTATCTGTGAAGGCATGATGCCAAGGAAACACATAAAAGGATAATGAATAATCAACATTTATTTGCTTGACTGACATGGTTTCACTTAACTGCACATGTAAAAAGTGTACTTGTGCAAGACAGAAGTTGAAGGAATAAGGTTCTTGTATAAACTGTTTTGACAGTACAAGGTTTGAACAGTTTGATTTGCATGCTGACAAGAGGGGAAAAAAATATTGCAGGAAGTGACAACAAGAGAGGTAGAGAGTGAGATGCAAGGTTGATAGAAAGAGAGGAAGGCAAAATGTCTGGTTGAGTAAATACTTATTAAAAAAGACCAATAACAGGAAGTACAGAGGGCAGTGAAACGGATGGTAGTGCGTTCTCTCTGACCACATCGTGTCGACTCACTGTCCACATCGCTGCTTGAGGAATGTGCATGTGTCTGGCCAAGTCACACGCTTCTCCCCTCTGTGTCCAGCCAGTTTCTGCTCATGCTTGAGGAGAACGGGATAGTTTGTACTTCAAGTGGCCCATTAAAAGTTTAAAACAAAGCGTAATCCCATCAACACTTAGAAATGTTCCTCACTCCTGTCCAAGCCAAACGAGGATTCCCTCTCCAATGATTCCTCAAAGGAAACACTACACCACCACCACATTCAAGCCATTTGGCCACAGCTGAGAGAAGAGACAAAGATTAGCTTTTATTAATTTTTTCTTCACCTTTTATTTAATATCAGGAACATTTTCTCCAAATCAAAGCTTAAACATGTGCTTCTCTTTATTTGCACCTCCTCCTTCGAGATTGGTATAGATTTAATAAGAGAAATCATTAAGTAATGATGTTTTTGACCTGGATTTTCCTCATTAATGAAGAAAACAATAAGTGTTCCTAATATTTTGTGTATTCACTGTCCATTTTTTTTTTTTTTTTGCGCGTGCCTTTGTATGTAACAGTGTGCCGACATATATTCATGTGTGCTGTAGATGTGCGTGAGTGAGAGCCAGTGACAGCCGCCGGAGATCTGCATTCCTCTCCTGGATTAACAGATTAATAAGCTTAATGATGTGTTCACCATGCCCGGTTATCCGATGAGATCCACCCCAGAGATCAAAGGTTCCTTAATCACTAACGTGATATGAAATGATGGGCACATATCGAGGTTTCGCCATGGCTTATCAGACAAAGAATGCCAGAGTTTTTCAAAATTTCAATTCATCATTGCTTTTAGCTTTTAAGCCTTTCAAGCTTCGTTGCTGTTGCCAGGTCAGTTTGGTTGGGGCTTCAGTTTTGCCTGTCATGTTGGTGATTCAGCATAGTTATAAAAGGGTGCTCTGGATAAGAGTCTGAGATGTAAAATGTGGCAATACTTGCGCAATACCATACTCCACGACACACTTCCATAAAAGAATGCCAAGCAATTCACCAAGCGGTTTATAGAAATCACAGTTTCAGAAGAATATAATTTAAATGGGAACACCCAAAAAAAAAAAAAAAAAAAAAAAAAAAAAACTTCTTTCTGGATACGCCCTTTGGAATGTCAGCAGTGGCTACATGGCAAGCTGTCAGGTCAGCTCTCTCTGAGATATAAACAAAAGATAAAACTATCAATTGCACTAGCAACAGTTTGCATGTGTACAGGTTTGTGTGTGTGTGTGCGTGTGTGTGTATATATAAATATATCTCAGTGGATATGGTTTCAACCATGAACTCTGAACCTACAGTTTATGTAAACATTACTAATAATGATAAACCCTGGGCCTATCGAATAACGATAAATATTGGTCAATAGTCAGTTGAAGGAGATACAGTAGCTAGAAATGAAGACACATTGCACTCCTTGGATGGATGCCATAAGGAACTGCAACCAGCATTATATGGATTATATAATTATATTGAAGTCACTTTGGACAGTTAGGCTGTTGAATTGATCCCTTGCTTGCAGCAGGTTCAGAAGACAAAAGTGCCTCACATACATGTATAAAAACATAAATCCAATATGTACACAGTGTGTGGCGGTGGTGCTGAAAGCTCTCTTGTCTTTGTAGCCTGTCTTTCAGGTTTAGACTCCGGTAATGCTCCGGGAGTGAGTGGCTTCTAAATGAATGTCCGAGATGTGAGTGCATCAACCGTCCCTCCAGTTGTGGTTGTGGATGTGGCGAGAGAAAGTCGAGAACCCCCAGCTGACTGCTCAGACCTCATTGTAGGGGATTTCCTCTTCCACATCTGCTTCATGTTAGGACCTGGGGGGTCTGCAGAGGACGGCCCAGTAGATTCTACTTCTCTCTCTCTCGGTGGGGGGCGTTTGGAGAATTCTTGATGAACACCACAGACACACAGCTTCATGGCAGGAGGCTGAAAACTAGGTTATATAAGTTAGGTAAGATGAGGTTAATTTGTACTTACACAAAAATCGACACATACATAAACAAACAAATACACTGCCCAGCATATTGTAAAATACACACACATTTTTGACCAGGGTTCCCCAGGGAGACGGAGATGTTGTAACACAGTCCAAAACGCTCAAAATTCATCAGCTAAGGCAGTCCATTATTACATAACATAAGCACGGTGGTGTGATTTGTGTCTGACCTACATCTATGTTAAGACAGATCTTAACACAGTGACCCTATCCCCAGGTAGGGGGCGTGATTGATGTTGGCTCTGACAGGGTGCAGTACAGTATATCAGAGTTACCAGGCTTGGATCCACGCTGCTCGGGGGGCCCTGCGCTCCCCTCAAGCTCCTCCCAGCATGGCGGGGGTCACCTCCGGGCCAACTCACCGTGAATCAGCCCCAGATGTGGATCTGTTGTCGGATGGCGTAGCACATACAACCCCAAAACAGAGTACCCGCCCAGCAGCAGACGTCAGTAGACAACCCCCTTGTTATGTGGTGTCGCTGGCTGTCCTTGTCATCGTGTGAATAACTTGATTACCCGTGACTAACAGCACATTATTTATCTCCATGGCGATGCTTATGGCACAAACAAACCTTGTGGCTTTCATGCATGAGGGGTAACTTCAATATTACTTCACAGCCATAAGACAAACACCAATAATAAAGCCTTGACTCTGGTAGCTATTATTACACCAGAGTCTGTACAAGATCTTAATGCTTTCATCATGGCAACTGAAGACTTATTTTATGTCTTTAAGGGCATTTGACAATTTCACTTTTCATATTATTTATTTTCAAGGTGTCATTATGTGTCGCTTGCTAAATCAATAAACAGCCTGAAATCTGGGAAATCATATATACAGTCTGTTGAAAACTCCATACAGACACAAGGATTGCATCACAGGAGCCTTTAAAAGTGTTTATTACCACTTGAAGCTTTGATACTTGTTCTTTGTAAGTCAGATACCAGCTGTTTGCTATCTGTTTATTATAAACTGCCTGTGAGTGAGTGGATACTTGTTGTGATGTCCGGATTTGAGAGTTTCCTGACATGAAGTGTCCTCACTACATCCACATGGACTTTTCTAAGGCACATTGTAACTTTTACTTTGGAAAGTAAATTCACAGAATCAGATTTAGATATTCACAGTATTTATTACCAATACACACAAACAGAGCACATGAGTCAAGCAAATCTAAAGACACACCTTTCTTGGAAACTTGAACCTCTTCCTGTTTATATACTCTGATTTAGCCTGGGCTGCCCATCAGCTATAACATATGAGTGTGTGGAATTTAGTTTGATGATAGTCACTGACTTGTGATTGCAATTTGTTGTACTGACGCCGGCAAATGAAGCGATTTGGTCACACCAGTGTTTTAAGCAATATGTGAGTAAGCGCAGCACGTGTCTCATACTGGGGGTGACACCCCTGTCTTTGTTTTAGTGAGTGGTCTCTCTGGCGAGGAGGGCAGGGTGGTGCTTACCGTCATGCATCTGTTAATGAGCTAAATGTTACGCCGGATCCTTAGAGAGAGAGGCATCCGCATTATGTCATGAATGCCGGGGATCTCCACCCTTTGCTCTTGATTTCCCTGTCTCCCCTGTTCTCTCCCACCCACCCATCCAGACTCCCCCACCCACTTGTAACAGTCACCTCAACTTTTCCCTTAACTGTTTGGTGGAACGGATACAGTCAACTTGACTCCGTGTCTTTTTGTGCCATCAACCTGCTCCTCACAGAAACCTGACCACTAACTGAATGTCTTCGTTTCTTGGATCAAAAGCCTTCACTTTTACCATGTGGTTGTGTATGTGTATGTTTGGTTATTGGTGTGTACTTAGATGTCCACACAAACCAAACACTTTTACCACTGACATTCTAACACCAAATTACTCTCTCCCTTGATTATCTTTGGTCATGACCTTGCTCTCCCTTTCATCTTTCTTCTGCCTACATTTTCTTTTATTTTCCACTTATGGCTGTCCACTTTCAGTTTTGGATGGACAGTTCTTTGTCCACACTTGCCTGTCTGATTTGATGTTTCAAACTCACTCCTCTAGCGCTGCCTGAAAACCAGAAGTGGACCTCCCACAACCTGCAATTAAACCTGCTTTGAAGTAGCGGTGACTTCATTCTAAATGAATGAAGGAAAAGGTAAAAGCAGCAGTCCATGTTACTGTGAAATTCCCACTAAAACCAGAAGGAAACAATTGTCATCTTCCACTTCTGCCTGACAGCCTGGAATGGTACTGAAAAATCCCCAGTGTCTCTCCATTCTTGTGGTAACACAGTGAAAGCAGCAGGCACGCCCTGAGATAAATCTACCATGACATACACATGCACACATGCATGTTCATATGTACACACGCACAGCAATTACTGTCACACACACAAACATGCAACACAGAGCAGCTGACAGAGAGTGCTCAGAGCTTTAACAAGGCTGTAAAGCCATCCGAGCTCATGTCTGGGCCTTCAGGGTAAGACTCTGCTCCCTTAAAACCAGGGTGTTTCCCTGTTACGCTGGCTCCACCAGCAGCTCACATTCTCTGTGGCTTGGATGTGTGCTCTCATACAGACAAAGCTGGTTTGGTATTTAATAATATTAGGCTATCACAGGGTTTTATTGACTGCGTAATCAGCAGCATAATAAAAAGTCTGTAAGTCCACCATGATAACAACAGGGCAGCACTCAATAAATAAATGTGTAGAGCAGATGACTTGCTGAACCAGTCATTACAGCTACTAATACACTCATCCCGCTTCTTCCATCTCTGTCCTTTATGCCTTTATGGAAACTTTAATTTCCGGATGATCTGCCACCTTGTCCATTTTGGGGGGAAAAAAAAAAAAATACCACATCCTGGTCAGTTATAGCGGAGTGCTACATCATCTGATAGCAGCATGCATCTTTTTTAAAAATCTGTTTTCTGATTACCTATTGACTTGAAGTGTTTGAGCAACACAACAAAAATAAAATAGAATTAATAACAAGTTAGTGTTCTTTTGATTGACAGTCTGACAATTTGTCAAGCATATTCTGCCATCTTGTGGCCAAATGTGTGCAGCTGAAGTTGGCTTGTCTCCAATAATCTCCCATTTTCTCACCATTACAGGAGTGAAATTTGAAAAAATGCTTTCTTTCTTTCTTTTTTAATGTCTTGATTACATCATGGGAATATTGGTTTGACGCAGGAGACTTAAAAATAGAGGGAAATTTACAGAAATTTGTCATTATGCTCATGCACGATCCACAAAAACATGCTCATTTTCACAACACTACTCATATTCTATTGGGGCCATCTTGGCTGCACCAAAGGGGAAGACCATGACACATCAGGAAGTGATATCTTTCAGTTCCAGCTCTGTGGATTGGTTGGTTCAAAGGCATAAAAGCAGTGACACAAGGACCTGAATGTTCTTCAACTATACACATGCAGCCTCAAAGATAATTCATGTTGAGCATGTTGACAACACATTGAATTTACCTGTGGAAGTCAGCTGAGCAGACTAAAAACCAAATATAAAAGGGATGGATGAAGCGCAAATATTCTGAGCATTTGAAGTTGTATTTTTTTCTAAAGGACGTAAGAGCAAGTACCTAAGGTTTCTACAATATTTAGAGAAAAACAAACACTGAAAATACAGAAAGAGTGGCACGCATGTAAACACTCACAGTGACTGTGAAAGCTCACAGAGGATGTACACAACATCATTTTCACAAAGAAATGGAGCAGAGAGCCACTGTCGCTTGTTAGTGTCAGGTTTATTTACAGATGACTTCAGTGGGAGGCAATCTCCCTTGTGCAATTAATTATTGGAATTCATCAGCATTTCTCAAACAGCAGGAATTCTTGAACTGTGGTATACAAAATGCAAAATTGAAAATGACCACCTCAAGGTTTTGCATATTATAGAGATAATGTTGAAACACTATAGTGGTGCAATGAGGAAATATAACAATTTTAACATACTACCTACTATTTAAAAGAAACAATGATTTAAAGCAGAGCAATGTGAAATACTGATGTTGAAATAAAAAAAAAAATCTATTCAGGTTAGCACACTATTCTCTGTCAATATTGTCAAGTAAAATGAGATACTCTTCCACAAATAATAAAAATAACAAAAGCAGAATAAAAGCAGCAAAACTGCCAAAAGCAAACACATTGCAAGCTTAGGCACAATATCAGTCATTTCCACACAGCACTCCGCACACCATCAGGGGGGGGAAAAAAAAAAAGCACTATACATCTACAAATCCAGGAGGTTACTTAAAATCATAACTGAGGCAGCAGAGAATCATGGACTGTAATAGCTGGTTAGTTTTAATGAGGGAGATGAATCTGAAAAGATCGCCAACAACTAACTTCAGCAGGGGACCAACGAGATACAAAAGGAGGACAACTTCAATCTCATGCCATCACTGACAATGGAACGAGGATGGCAAGGCATCACATGTCAGTGCACCCATTACATGACGTAACGAAACAACGATAACGTACAAAGCAGGACCATCTTCAGGCATGTCTGAAGATGCTCCATTTGGTGCTTTATTTGGGCCAATGAGTTGGTAAAGAGGGAGAGCAGGGAGAAAGACGACTTCAATCGGTCTGGGTGGGTCTCCATATAACACTGTAGGGATGTGTCCAGGTACTAGAAGAGATAATGCTCGAGTTGGTCCTCCATCTTCTCTGTCTCTTGAAAGTTAGAGGAAGGCAGAGGAGACAGAGGACAGCAGGAGAACTAAAGAGCTATCAGAGGTTGGGAAGGGAAAAAAAATGGAGGAAGGGATACAGAGGGGTAACTTCAGCGCTGGACTGGCATCAGAAGCCCGAAGGAGTGAGAATGTTCATGTCCCGAGGTTTGAGTTTGTGTGGCCGCGGGGATGCCCGCTTGGCGTCGATACCTGATATCTCAATCTTGGGGGACATGAAGTTGGCAGGGTCCTCCACCTTCAGGTTGACCTGCGTCTTGATGCCCTCCATGGTGGAGGACTTCTGCAGGCCAAAGTAGGACTGCAGTGTGAAGCCTGCAAGGGAGAGGACAGTAATAGCTGGGTGAAGAGAGAACTGAATTTTTAAATTTCATAGTGTAATTTCTCAAAAGGACCTGTTAATTTAAAAACCCTACTTCCCCTTGTCAACAGAATCTTACATTTTGGAATTAAAATTTACTTTCTGCTGTGCATGGTGTTTCTTACATCTACATTGTATGATTGATGTGGTGCCCCATAGTCTGTCAGACAACAGCTAGTCAGCTACTTACCAAACTAGCTATGCAAGACAGTTAAAACACTTAAAAACAGGATTCATTCAAGTGGATGTTAGTGTAACAGGGAAATTTAGGCTCCCACTATCCCTTTTCACAATACCCTTTTCCCAGGGCTAAATTTCATTTCACACTTGAACCTTGGATTGTGGATTATTCCCACTCTCAGTGGAGGGGCTAACTAAACCTGTTTCAGAGCTCTGACAAACTGATCGACTTTTGAATGTCCTTTGATGGCACTGAGTTTCTGTCTTCTACATACATTCAACAAGAGGTGGCACAATAATTTATGAGGATTTGAATTCATGCTGGATTAGTAGTACCTGGGGTTATTTTTACAGAGCATTTCACAGTAGGTAAATGAAACTGGATTTTTTACTGACAGGAACACAAAGTCTGCAAAAGTAACTGAGATGGCAAATTTGGACAGGAACAAAATAGTAGAGATGCTCCAGAAATCATCACATTACCCAACCTCCCTGTCCACACAGGGCTTGGGAATGTTTTGGAACATTACCTGTCACACTGATCAAACAAATCCAAACAGCCATGGCACATCAAACAAACACTTGTGGGATTTGTTTGATTGGTGTGCCGTGGCCTTTAGTCCCACAATTACTTCATCATCTAAATATCACACACTCAAAGGCAAGATGTTAGAAATTAATATCAAACGCTTCCTGAGTTAAAACCAGCTGAATTTTTAAGTGATCCAAGTCGAGTTGTACCAAGGGATGGCTTCACTTGAGTCCTCACTGAAATCAAGAAATACTCAGTTGCATACCAGGGTTCACTCGTGGCTGTGAAACCAGTGAGTAGTATTCAAAGAGAAAGACTGGGACCTTACCATAATCTGAGTAGACTAAACACAGTGCTACAGCTACTTGTCTCCCAGCTGATGCACATTTGCTGCATGGTAACACTACAGTCACAGCCAAACTGCAGATAAATTTCTGTTTCAGAGCCCTTACCTGTGCTGGTTTCAGAGCCTGGGTCAGTGGGCGACTTCTGCACCACAGACCGGCCTCCAAAGAAGTTCCACCTCTCTCCTCCTCCTCCCTCGTTACCACCCATTTCCAGGTTGGGGTTGGGACTGCTGAGCTCCGGAGCAGAAAGAAAAGGTGCAGGACTGAGGTTGAACCAGCCCCTGTGTTTCAGCCAGGCAAGGGGACGACATAAACATAGGACTGTTAATATGCACTACCGAGTAGTTTACTTCTTGTATGTAGAGGTCCAAACATATTTTGATTTCAAACATTCATCTTTACAACAGTGTGTTATGCCCACCTGCGACTGAGAGAAGGTGATGCGTGGGGGCTAACGCAGGGGGTGACAGAGGGGGTGACGCAGGGGGTGACGGAAGGGGTACCACTTGGGGTGGATTGAGCTGATGCCGTAAGCCTGTCCTCCTTGAAGTCCCCGCTTGGCATTCTCAACTTCTGCAGAGTCAAGGACAGTAGGAAAGGGGTCAAACAGAAAAGCAATTCCAATCACAAATGCAGAGAGCACCCTGCATCCCATGGGGAAAAAACAGCTGACACAGCAGTTCTTAGACAACTGACAAAGCTTTAATATATAAAAGTCAACATGTTTTAATTGCAATAGCTTCCTTCAGGTAAATAACAGATTTGTTTTTACTTCTTTAGCTTTTATTCATGCACCTTCCAGGAGCTGCAAAGATATAATTCTTTAGTCCTATGAAAAAGGCACCTAAGCAGCAACATGCATAAACACCAACAGCACATGTCTGTGACACACAGCATTGATCTTATTAAAAGAGCAAATAGCCTCTAAATACACAATACAAAGGCCAACAGTGTTTGTTTTTTTGGACGTGTAGATGGTAAACATTTCAAAATGCGTCATAGATCTTTGGAACCTATCAACCTTGACCATGTGGTGTGGGTGGGTGTGAAGAGAGAGGGCTGGGTGCATGCGAACCTCTTTGGCTGATCACCAGGCTTCACAAAACCCAGTGGACCCAGGCCAAGGCCAGTGTCTCTCTGGATCATTCCTGCGATCTGCCACTGAGCTAGGCTTATGTTAAGATAAGCTGGTGAACAGTAAACAAAATATTACAGGGTTTTCCCTGGCCAATTTTAGGTCTTAGGCGGTAGGGGGTGTGCGCGGTTCCGGGGTGGGGTTTATTTGGACATTAGATTAATATTTCATAATTTAATTATTTTTAATTATTTTCTCAAATGTCTCCACACACAAACATAAATGGCAAGATCTAAGATACTGACAAAATACGTACAAACACAAACAGTAGCAGGAAATAAAATAAAGTACAGAAATTAATACAAAAACCAAGCGGTTGGAAACTAGTATACAGCTGATTGTTTACTGCACGGGGGGGCTGGGTGCTTGTGTGTGAAAAGCGAAGCGAACAGCAAGTGGAACGAAGGAGAGATGGGAAGGCAGCCAGCACACGGCATAGCAGCATAAAAACGAACACAATAATTACACAAATCCGTCTCTGATTAACGTTAGGGGGTTTAGTCACTTGGGGGGGTTTAGAAAGTCGCTAAGTTGTCATTGTATCAGCAAGTGGAAATTTAACCTAATAATTAGGTTAAATGGTTCTACAATGGATTTTAAAAGTTTGAGTCCACTACTAGAATAGTTGGTCTCAACATTTCTATTGCTTATTCAATAATACATTTATCTAAAATTGATACACATCGTTCTTTTTTTTTTTGTTTTTTTTTATATATATATATATATTTCAGTATTATGAGTAGTATGACATATAATAATTGTAACTGACATATACCCTATCTAACGTAGTTGTTATCAAATCATTTCATAAGGATTTCTAAAACTGCTGTCACACTTAATATTTCATTCAAATTTTAGCACAGCCTCTATGCTACTTATAAAACAGTGTGAATAGTTCTGGTCTTTTAGCAACTAATACTAAATATTGGATACATTAATATGGTCATCTACACATTATTATTATTATTATTAATAATAATAATAATAATAATAATAATAATAATAATATCCGCATATTGTTGCTGTTGTCAGTTCTTTACAATTGAAAAGGTTTTTCCACATCTTTGATGTGGAAAATCCTTTGATTCAGCAATGGACAAACAAGACCATTTCATTACTTGAGAGTGGAAGAAAGTTGTGTAAACAAATAAATCAGTGTTTTAACTTTAAGGTTGTAGTTAGACAGTTTATGTGACAAAAGAGTTGCATGAAAGGTTTAACGCATAAAACCTGCAAACATTGTTGTGGTTGAAATATTCAGATGTGTGGATGTTTTGTCTATTCCACAGCAGGTGGCTTGCACAAGATGAGCTACAATAACCAAAGACAAGTACAACGATACTCTGTGGAAGCATGGCATCCCATCTGGCACAGTGCTGTGTGGAAGTCAGGAGTCCTTGCTCTTGGGTCATTGTCCTGTTAGAAAATGACCCAAGAGCAAGGACTCCTGACTTGCCTGGCTTTGCCCCACAGTCAATAGAAATCAACCAAATTAAACATTTATATTTGAAAAACAAAAGACAAAACATGCTGTAACATGACAACACACCCGCTGGGATGTTGTGAATGAGTGCTGTAATAACGTCGACTGTCACATTTTGCAAAACCCTGTAGATTTGCTGCCAGAAAAATAATCAAACTGTGACTGAAGTGAATGTGGACGCAACAAATCTTGAGAAATGTTGAACTTAAGCAAGTGCTAAAACTTTTTAAACTTCTATCAACTACTGTTATATTGTTTATGACATAATATTTGACAAGTAGTTTATAGTTTTTGACAAACAATGAAACAGGAGTTTTTGTGGCTGACTTTCGGATTACACTGTATAATGCAAAGACCACTGCTGCAATGTACAGAATGGAGAGAGCAAGTGCAAAGCAAACTAAGTGCTCACTCTGCTTTTGCATCACCTTGGAATAGACTGCTCGAAAATGTGCAGCAAAGTCAATGATAATCCTAGTCAAAAAACACATGCTCATCCATACTTGCCTTTGTAGCTCTGTTTATGTCATTAAAAATAATCTGAGGAATGAATTTTGCCATAGACAGTCGCCATTCACTGTAAATATGTTCCAATCCATATCTTGAATGCCCCTCCAAACTCATGTCCTGGTCGTGCATTGTGCTCAAAGCAGTGGTCACTGTGTAAATGAACAGCAAGTGCCACCTGTGTATTAATGCCCTAGGTGGATGCCCTCTTAGATCTGAACACTGCTCACACCCCTTTGGACCGGGGTCGGCTTTATCCAAATCAGGGCACAAAACCTGTTATGCCAAATTCATTTTTTAGGTCAGAGCAGACAAAGTTTGCCCTCTCTCTCCTCTCCTCAAGACAGACCAGCACATCAACCTCATTCTCATTCGCAAACCCAGTTTACACACATATCCAAATCGATAGCCTTAGGTTAGCCAGGGACCCGGCGAACGTAAACATTAACTTGTTTGCTTGCTGGCGTCGAAAACCTCAACCTTAGAGAGACGTCGGGGTGAACTCATTTTGCCCGGCTTCAATTAATACAGCGTTACACTTGCCCTACGGTACTGTTACTCCAACTATCTGACGCTACGTGAGCTAATGCTAACTGTTACGTCTGAATGAACTAGATTAGCTACATGACAAGCAACATGACTGTAAGCTTGGAGGTAACATCGCTTATACAGAGTAGTCGGCCACAAAAAATATAGCTTTTCCACTGGGGTGTCCATGCTGAGTAGCTTCCGAGCCGCAGCAGTTGCTAGCATGCTAACTTAATGCTAACACTACTGTTAGCGTCCCCCGGTGAGGCCTAACGTCAGCTCTCGACACACAAAAAATGTGTAACTTTTCGTTTAAGAACACCGATTTACTTGCATACCTTTTTATGATGAGATTCCTCTGACGTTCCAGTCCGACTAGCGTCTTCGTTTTATCCATATTTAGTTGTTTTAACAAACTGAAGGGGAGATTTTTTGTGGGTGATGTTTCACAAAAACACAAACTGCCGTGGGCCTCAAAATGCCTTTGTTAGGAGCTCAGTGATTGGTCGTTTTGGGGAAACGAAGGGGCTCGTCTCATTTTGAGGGCGTTGCCCGGCAACAGCAGAAAGAGAGCTCGAATCTAGAACCAGCCCAGTGTCGATTACGCAATTTGTTTACCAAGGCAGTTTGCGGATATTGCAGAGTCACACCAGGGCACAGCGATGAGTGTAGTTATAACGAACGTACTTTGCAACCTGGACTTGTGCCTGCAGGTATGCTCTGCAGCTACAGACAGGGCAGTGATGCAGAGGACAGGAGAGCCAGTTGAAAGGAATGTCACAGATGAAATTAAGAAGTCTAGGCCCACATATAAGGAGCACACCTGGGGTCAACTGGAACATGCTGAGGTCTGTTTTGAATGGCCTGAGGACAATGACAGGGATGCAAGGACGCACAGAGCTATTACTTGAGTGGTTTTAATTCTAGACCAGCTTATTTGAAATTATTTTAAATTCCTAGATGATTTTAAGGAGCACATGCAGGAGATCAGACAAAATGCTTTAAGCCTGTTCAACTAAAATTGGGCATTAAAGCTGTCGGGGAAAAAAGTTTAAATGCACAAAACAACCCAAACTCCAAGCTCTGAAATTATACCTGGAAAGCTGCTCATTTAACGTGCATAGCAACGGAGTGGTATCTTTCAAAATATATTCATGTAATATCTTGACCAGCAGGGGTTTCCTAAGATGCGGAGACAGTCTGGCATTATGTCAGTGAAGCTCATTGTAGAATTGTGGCCCTTCAGTAGTTACACATTCCTTTAATAAAAATGATTAGGAATATATACTGAGCAAGGTGGAGAACTCTGATGACCACAGTTTTACAGAGCAAAGCAGCAGTGAAGGATACCACTATACCTGGTCTCTTCTGTAGGCATTTACAGAGTTATAAAACTCATGCAAGGCTTGATTTGTTGACTTCTCCTCAGCCTTTTATAAAATTACACCTAATTTACTGGCAAAAAAAAGTACTGACTGAATTAGGGCTGACTGATCTTAATATTCTAGGCAGGATCTTAGATCTTGTTCCCACACACTGTGCAATCCAGGATCAGGACATTGAATTTGTTTCAGGCTATAAATACCCCAGTACTGTCTGACAATAAACTCAGCTGCAGCAAAAAACATCGATGCGACTTTTAAAAGAAGGGACAGCACCACCTTTTTTTCTAATTAGGAAGCTGAACTAGTTAAGCGTCTGGATTTATCGTAAGTGATTCTATGATTTTATGATCAATGAGCTCTTTCTGCCTATTTCAGTCCTGAACATAACCAATTCCTGAAACCAATATCTGCATGTAACAATGAATGACAGACATGAAAATATTACCATGAGTTAATGTTTTTGTTAGAGTATCGATTTCTTAAAAAAAACAAACAAACAAACAAACAAAAAACTCTTTATCTTGTCTATTTAAGATAACATTGCCGATGCCAGTTGGCCTTATGAGGGAGGTCAGGGGACAGCAGGTGCAGCAACAACATAGCCTCATTGGCTTCTGAGGGGGTGGGACATAGTGGGCAGGGAGGACTGGTGAACTGCACAGACATCACAGCCTTTATATATATGTATACACGGACATATGCAGGTACTGTACAGATCCATGTATGCACGCACGTACAAACAAAACAAACACACTCCACCCTGACATTCTACAAGTATTTGTTAATCCTTCATCTGACCTCATGTCTACAAGTAAAAACAGCACATTTGAACATAGTGACCCATTAATACCTAAACTTTCTAACTGGTGTGCTTCACAATGCATTTCATATATACTGTTTCATGGGGGACAGACATTATTCTCATTTCTAAAGTTTGTGGATGCCATTCTTTGACTGCATCCACGTTGCATAAATAAGTAAGGCTTGTTAAGGTATGTGCATGCAGCATTTCCTTAACCTTATTCTCTCAAATCCCTTGACATCTAAAAGGCTTGAACTTCGCTTCTGGAGACACCTCTTACATCTTCTTATACTCACTGGCAGTGTGCCGTCCGCCAGGCGGTGGAAGCGAGTCTCCTCAGCAGAGAGGCCCTTGTGGGGAGAGTACACAGCGTCTGTCAGCCCTGCCTGGTGCTCAAACTTCTGGAGGTTCTCCTGGGTCTGCTCTGTGTGATGACGGGTATACAGTCAGTAGTGGAGGTAAATTTAGCCACTCTCTTAATGTGCTGTGATCCATGCTAGCCTGCTGATACTGCACAGACTGTTTATTCATAGGCTTGAGTAGCTAAGGCAGCAACTATTTGGACAAGCAGCTTACATAATACTGTGACATATCAAATTGTAGTATATCTGTAGATCCTATCATACATATATTATATGAGGGGTTTTCAAAGGTTTGATAACTAAGGGTTAGTTTAAGGACCCAACATTGGATTGAGATCCGCCCAAGAAAAAAGGAACACAAAATAATTCCAGAACAAATCTCTTCTTTAATTGCCTAGTCTAGACTAAAAGTTATGCCAACTGGCAAATGTACCTGCCATGATGATGAAATCTGTCTCATGAGTAGGTATATCACGAGTTGTGTATGATTTGCAAGATTCCTAGTTGCCATGCAACCATTCCTAACTTGACAGCTTAGCCAAGGGGGCGCAGGGTTACCATTCTTAAAAGCACTGTGTGATGTAGGTCGCCAAAAACTGCATGTTTTTTGCCCTAAACTACATTGAATTAGAATAAGGTGGGCATGTCTGCAAAGAGGGGACCCCTGAGTACCTAGAAAATCTATTTTCATCCAGATATTGGGAGGTCAGAGGTCATGGGACCCCTTTAAAAATGGCCATGCCAGTTTTTCCATCACCAAAATTTAGCCTAATTTTAGAGCAATATTTTGTTTGCCAACAACCCACCACAACAGACTTAGTACCAAAGGATCCCTTAAGTCATCTAAATTTAGTTTCATATGGTCTTCACTCTAGCTTTAAAGCCTGCTACAACCTCTGAGAGACAGTACATCGGCCGAGATCGCCAGCCTCGCTGACTTGGGCAGAGTTTAGAGATTAACTCTTCACAGTCCACCAAAGACGTTTACGAGGGCTGCCAAATGCCCGCAGGCCACACTTTGAGAATGCCAATATTACATGTTTTTTATCTTCTAATCTGAACATTCGGATACAGAGACAAATCAAGATGAATGGAAATATATTTAAACAAACATGCTTGGGAAAAGTCGTGTTCGCTTGGATGACTTACTAATCATGATCGAGCTCATTAGAGAGGTGGCTTTGGCTTTCACCACAGGGACAGTGGACTTGGCTGCCGGTGTTGTCTCAAAAGTCATCAGCTTCCCACCAATCTCGCCTTCCTGGCCACACAAGATCATACTAGTAAGACTAATGTATGAACCACTAACATAACAGAATGGAAAGTAAATACCATTATTGGCTTGCACTGACAAAGTCTTGCACCAAAGATTTAAGACCAAGTTGCACACTGAGTTATGTAAGTAACAATTTCATCGACAAAACTAATTGGAGGAGTCAGTAACAAACAAATGAGATGGCACCTCTGCAATGCTCTCGAACCTCCGCTGTGGGATGACAGGGTCTTTCCATAAGATGTTGACAGAGAAGTCTGAGGGTGGTGAAATTATGGGGGCTTCCAGCTGCTCGTCATAGTTGAAGTTGCGTCGGCTCATTCCGATGGGAGAAGACGAGGCACCAAAGAGTCCTGATGATGTGCTGGACTCCAGGGCTGTCGCATGAAGAAATGTCATAACAGTCTTTAATTTAGCCCATACCACTGTATGCATACATATTTTACAAGGTAGGAAATATAAACCTTTTATGAATACATCGAACATCATAGTTAAAAATGGAAATAAGCTTATTGATGAAAAAGAATTGCATGCATTGTACCAATATTTTTTGGTACATATTTGGTTTCTATTTTCAATTAATGCCACTCCCACCAGCTTCAAGCTCAAATCAGCATTTTTCATTTTCACTCTCTTCAATACAATCAACAATCAAGCACCTCCTCCTCCTCTTCTTCCTGATAACCATCCTAATCATGATCAGTGTCATCATCAACACCGACTAAAACTGAATAAGAGTCAAAATTCTCATGCTACCTGGAATGTCTCTTTGTCTCGAGGCCATGTTGTAGCCCGATCAGATCAGAGGGCATGGACTTTGGAAGGTGGCTGTGTGAAGCTTGACTTTGCCTCACTGTGGAATCAGAACCTGCACAATTCACGACACGAGAGACACAACATCACACAGCGTCATTAGGTCGATACATATTGTATGCCTGCTTCTATATATGGATGTTTGATGCATATAACATATTGATGTCACTCCTACCACCATCGCCTAAGGGAAGAATGATCAAGTGTGAGGTTAAAGGCAGAGGTTAATCTGTTAAAGGCAAACACACAACAGAGATTTGAGTTTGTTTTTAGACCAGTGCATGCTGTCCTGTGGCTGATCTCCCTCAAATAGAACCCAAGAGTCAGATTACCATGTGCCCCAATAACATTTACATCAGGGAAAAGTCACACTCACCTACCAGTCTCTCACTGTGCCATGTCTCCACATGCAGCAGCAAAATAACACAATGATTCTCAGTAGGCTTGCTCTGACAAGATCGGAGTTACTTTTGGGCACACTGTGTTGTTAAGAGAACTGGATTCTGTATTGCAGTAAGTTCAGCGTTGTTTGAAAATCCACCCATATTAATGCTCCTGCACTGCGCCATATCCAAGCTGTCAGTCTACCTCTGTTTATCAGCGCTATCTTATCAGAACACAGACACCGACCACTTTTCACTGACACCCTCATTCATCTTCTTTGACGTTATAGCCTACTGGTGATATCAGATGAATCTGAAAGTGCAAAACTGAGATTTGGTGTGGTCAGTGGGAATGTGCAGTCTTACTTCCCGACCTGCTGACAAGCTCTATGGCTACTGACTGAGGTTGTTACCGACAGCGCTCCGGGAAGCCAGATAGAGTGACTTGCAAAATCAGGAACCGTGAATTATTAGTGTAAGACTGCTGAAATAACATCTGCAGGAAACGATGCACTATTTTTTAAGGAAATGAAACTGTCTACTGCAAATACAACAGAATAAAATGCACTTGGAGTAATGCTTTCGAGGTAGTAAATTACGCATAAAACATCCAAACGCGCCTTTTTACTTTTTTTGTTTGTTTGTTTGTTGCCCCGACAATGCCAAAATAAAAAGGTTTGCATGCACCACAGTATAATAAATGCTGTGTCAAAGACTTACCTCACTCAGTCAGTAACTTATCCTCAGCAGGTATTTCAGTGTCGCAGCTTTTTTTTTGCAGTGCAATGCTTGAATGAACAAACAGGTCCGTTCACCGGTCACTTCATCCATGACTTTTGGACATGGGAAGAATAAACAGGCGCTGAGACAAGGGAGCACCAATGACTGAGCGGAGAGCGCACCTCTCCTCTGGGGGAGGCGACGGAAACGATCACCCGATACTCAGTGTAAAAGTGAAAGCTCTGCACTGTAGCGGGTTTTGAAATAGTGGCATTTAGACTGCGCTGCAGTCATTATCATTCACAATGTTTCCATGCGGGCTATGTAGCCTGTTGTCAGCTGGCACGAACAATAGGGCGAATAAGACAAAGAAAACACACTGCAGGTGAAATCAGCCTAATTTGTGAAATGTGGTAAATAAGCCTGCCTTGCTTAAAGGTCTGTTGGCTAGAGAACATGACATTGAAATGACATAATAAAAGAACAAGATAGTGGTGGATTATGGAGGCCATAGGGTCAGTCTCCAACTTTGGTTTCCTCTGAAATTTGATATTTCTGAGTGTCATAGAAAAAAAAAAGTCAAGAAAATCCCTTTAAAGTGCATAAAAGTTATAAGACACAACATGGAAACTGGAATTTCCTGTCTGTCCTCTGATGATAATGTGACACCCTGTGAGCTCTAGCCTCACCTATGTTTAGTGCTTGACAGCCATAATCTCTGAGTTATAAGATGTATTTTATCTCAGTTTTGTCCATTGCAGTTCATCAAATCTGGAAAGACGAACATGCCAATATTTTTTGTGTGGAAATAGTGGAAATCCGAGCTGCATCTTGCATTGCCCTCTTTCAGCCACAAGATAGCGCTGCTGATAATGGCCGCATGTGGGACCCAAGACAGAAAATGAAACCAGAAAATGAATCAGTGTTTTCCTTCATTCTTTTTTTTTTTAATAATGTAGAAAAGTCCCAGTAACAAAATACAGTACAACTAGTTTAAAAATACATAAAAGCTTAGAGGAACTGACATCTGGATATCAACTATTTACATGACAAAATAGAAAATACATAAAAACAGATATTAGCACAATTGTATAAATAGACAAATAGAGAAGATAAATACATAATGAGGCATTGTATACAGCATCTATACTTGGACTGTGTTCTAACATTTATCAGAGGTTGTAAGGTGCATTTGTTGGGAGTCAGACTGAGACTCCTGAGTCAGAGAGTCAGAATCAAGCTGAGTCAGTGCTGCTTTTCAAGGAGCTGGTCTCAGTTGAGCTGGATGTGGGAGAGCTTCTTCTCTTTGCTCTGTAAGTACACAATGACACGGAAAAGAAAGTGAGAACAAATGACAGTGTTGAGGATCAAGGATTATCACACTTGCTATTGATGATTCAATCACAATAGCAAGTGTGGTGATCCATTGAAACTGCTTGATCGGTGGGACGTGTGGGTATTTATGGGTCCATAAAGCATACTCACACCAAATCAGCCAAGAGCACAGCCAGTTGTTCCTTCTTGGGGTCAAGGCAGTGACGCTGGCCATCTCTGAGAGTGATACTGTTGAAATGGACAACACAAAGAGTTCAGGCAAAATAACAGTAGAAATGACCCTTATCTACCCACAACATAATACATCATATAAAATTAAGATTAGACTACTGTTTAGTATCTAGCTGCTCTTTTCTATTAAGGATTATTAGAACTGTATAATTAGCTTGATTTAGTTTTATCAGCTGGTTAAAGTTTCCTCTCGAGTGGCTACAAGTATAAAAACAGTTTTATCTCCATACAATTCAGATAAATGTCATATTTATTCTGGTTCTAGTGCTTTACATGAGCTGCAGTAGGTCTACATCAACAGAGCATATTCAAACCTGAGAGCTTACACTGCACTAGCATCACTCTTTCAAAACTCTTAATTAAAAATCATAGGAGATCTTACATGATCTCCACGGTGTCGCAGAATATGGTCACTGGATAGATCTGGACGTCCTGCACGTCAGACGGCTTGCCAGGTATTTTGCTCCTGGTACGCCGACACAAACATCCCCGTCTTCCTTCCCGGACTGCAGAGGGACAAATGGAAAGGAAGTTTCTTTAAGTCAAAATCAACTTGATTCATCAGGATTTCTATTCAATAGCTACGGAAATTGCTAAAAAAGTAACAAACAATGACCATCTGAAATGTAAATGAAGAAAAAAAAGATAAAAACTCACGTTGGGCAGTAGAGATGCAGACCACAGCAGCCAGGAGCAGAAGCACTTTGGTGAAACTACGCATCGTTGGTTTCTTCTCTGGTTTAGCTGCCACAGATGCTAGAAATGATTCTCCTCTTTATGGTGAGGATGATCAGAGAATAAGAAGAAAGTGTAGTGGCATGAAGGCAGAGGGGCTGCTTATATAGTCATCTAGCCCTTCTTCCTGTGAGGGGAATTTTCCTTTATGGAAAGTGAAACTGCACAAAACCACAAATAACAGCCAGCTAAGCCAGTTATTCATCACACTTTTCACCTTCTAGATTTTTTTTTTTTTTTTTTGGTCATTTTACAATGTGACCTTTAGATTCCACCAGCTGTATATTAAAATATTATGTATGAGAATGGAAATATAAGAAACTTATTTGCTGTATATTAATAGGCATGGGGCTTATTTATTTTCACTTACAGTTGCTTTGCACTTTGACTCATTTGTTTGATTTAGTCTCTTGTGATTTTTGTACTTTTTTAAAAATGACTGGTAATTTATTTTGATACCATGAAATATAATATATAATAATATTATCAGAACTTCATTTTTATCATATCTGACCTGATTAATGATGACTCCATTTCTATGTAAATTTCTGGCACATAGCTTCATTCCCATGCCAAAAAAAAAAAAAAAAAATGTATAGTAGTTTGGGGTAAATGTCTCTGGCCAAACAGGAGAAATATGTTGTACACATCCTTAACTATGAAGTTGACCATTTATTATTTATAAAAAAACAAACAAACAAACAAGCACATTAAGTCAACTACTACCAAATAATGGATTAAATATCAGATCAGATCGGTGAGATAATGAAAATGGAAAAGTAATTTCATCATTTCACTGCACTGTATTTAATACTTCCTGGAACATGTTACGCCAGCACAACATGACACAATCCAACTCTTTCATTCAGAAAATGTAACACCAGTAGATTTTTTGTTCAATACAGTTTATGGTTTTGGTGTAGTGGTGAGATAATGGGCATATTAAATGTACTTTACCCCTCTTCACCCAGCAGGTTGGCTCTGTTTATAACTGCTTGCACTCCTGGTTTCATTTTTCACTTATTTGTTTTTTCAAAGTTAACACTTTACTGGTGGTGTCATAATGTGTGTATGATGTTGCAGAGGAGCATTTGAGTCTTTCCTTTCTAACAACAGAGATTTAGAAAGGAAAGCTGGGATGCGATGAGTTATTTGGATAGTAACAAAATGTTGACAAAAAAGAAAAAGAAAAAAATGTGAAGGAGAGACAAAAGTGGGCTTATAAAATGTAATAAAAGACCTTAAAGGGCCATACAGTGATTTTGATTGGTTTTGCCATTTACTATAATTTACCCACATTTTACATTGCAGCACCCCCACAAATCATGTTGGGGTACTTAAGATTTCACAACATATGACCAAACTCCCTCAGTTTTCAAATTTGCATTTTTATGTGAAACACCCACCTTACAATGTTCTGCTTCTGAAGCTTGCAAAGTCGTCACCATTCATAAACCACAGAACTGATCGTTTGCTGCGTAAAGCAAACATTTCCCTGGGGGACTATTTTCCAACGGTGGGGTGCACAATTTCATGTCATCAAAACAGTGCTGCTGCTTTTTGGAAAACTAATGTGGGTGAGTTTATTGAGTTTATTGATGGAATATTGGTGTCAAGACAGTTTGAAGTCTCTTAAAGTTCATTTTCATATCGTAATGGAATGAAAGGGAATCAAAGGCTGGATAAAAGGAAGGAAAAATGATATCGGAGTTCTAAAACACAACTTCTTGCTCTGGGAAAAGATAAGCAGAAATGTGAAGTGTATACATTTTGTATGTTATATGCAAAATCACTGGTATGACCCTTTAAAATAGAAACACACACACACACACACACACACACACACACAACATAAAACACATGGTCCAACCCTCAGTTTCGTTGGTAAACTCACACACCTCTATTGAAAAGATAAAATAAAGCCGAAATCAGGAAAATGATCTGGGATGTCATTATGCAGAATGCTCTTGAGTACATTACTTAGAGATTTGGTAAAAAATATTATCAAGTCAAATTTAATTGAGGTAGTGCACGAATGAGTGGGTTAGGGCTGATTTAGTGGGCTGGCTTATACATGAAAGGCCAACGGAAGCACCAGGCAGAGTATGTATGTTGAGTGGGTATTTGTGGTTAACACATTTCTATTCAGCCCCTTCCCCTGGAAAATCAAAAATACAGCTAAGTATGGTAATACTGTGTTTCCACTGTAGGTGTGTGGTATTCACACTATTGTGACATTTATTGTGAAATATTTATAGGCAAAATAGTGTGAGTGGCATTGGCAGACCGCTGTCTGATGATTCCATTGCATTGACCCAGAATAAAGAAGCAGAACACCAACACAGGTCTATATTCAGTCATTATTAGATATCAACACTTGTCATGGTAAAAGGAATAGCTACCGCTAAGGCCTTTGGTTTCAGAGAAGACGCAGTGGTGTAATCAGAAGAGTGTAATCAGGAAGTTTAGCGTGACTTTAAGTTTCCTCTGCTCTTCCAAATCGCTGACCACATGAAGATCCACTGTGATTCAGCTAGGAGGAAACAGACAAGGAAACAAAAGTGGAACAAAAACTGGAGAAATAATTTTACAATGGAAATATTAGTTTTCCATTAATACTGCAGAGTATGTTTAGGCAATCTAAGTGGATGCTCACTCAGTAGCCTGAATGCAAAAGGTAACTAACAGTGGCTTGTGAATTTCAAAAGAAAAAAAAAAAAAAAATACAGCTCACATACTGTAGTGTAACAGCTTTGTCTAATACCCCAAGTCTGGCGTAAGACACCTTAGCTAAGTTGATTTTAATTGTTGTATTCCATAAATCACATTACTGGATTTACGATTGTGTTTAATTCTGTGCTTATAAAACATGAAAAGGCTTAGCTGCTGTGATTTAACACATACTGTTAGTGTCTTCGCTGAGCAAGGATATGTGAAAGGGACTTTTATCTATTTCTACATAGGCTGCATGCTAAAACAAAAATAGTCACATGGTCATCAGTTTCCTTGTAAGTGGTAACTTCTCTAAACTACTAATTCTCTGAAAGAAAGAGGGGCTTCTCCTGACAGTCAGCCTGATTGCATGGCTGCCAATGTATTGATGACATGAGTCATATTGGAACTTGCTCTGTGTGATAATGTGTAGGAGAGAGGAAACCCAGAGAGGTCAGCTGTGGCATGTGCCACCTCTCATGAACTCCATTTTGATCTGAGCAGACAGAGTGCACTTGGCAGTTTGAATATTTTATATTTCATATTTGTGAATATTTCATGGGTTATATTTATAGTGGATGGGAGAGTGCACCTACTCACACCAGAGCCCAAGTACAGCATGTTTCTTTATACATTCTGATGACGACAGGAACAAAAATGGGGCAACTTGAGGTCCAGCACTGCATGGCACAGCAGTACCACTGCACTGTGGCAGCTAGGATTAAATATGGCCAACCAGCTAGAAAAAAAAAAAAAGAAAGAAAAAAAAAGAAAAAAGTTATATTTTTGGACCATGGTCGGGGGTGTTTGCACTGGGGGATTGCCCGCCTACCCATCAGGATGTTTTTTTTGTTTCCTCTTGTGGTGGAGTACATCATCACTACCATTTTATCAAAATGAGGTAGGCCTACCGCAAAACTTGAAACAAATAAAGGAAATAACCAACAGGAACTGAAAACGTCAGCAGTGTCTCTTCCTCTGCAGACTCAAGGTCACAGCCTGATGTGGTTGCACTTCTCACTGTCACTATGAATTCTCCAGCTATAAGTAGATATATGTTGAAATACAAAGGGAGTACTGACAGATATGGTGAACAGACTCTCAGCTTTATGTAAATGTTTCTCTAGACCAGGGGTGTCAAACTGGTGCCATGGAGGGCCAAGAGGCTGCAGGTTTTCATTCCAACCGAAAACTCCACCAGGTGATTTCACTGATCACCCCACCTTCAAGCAGAGAGAAGGGACTAATCAATGAAATCACCTGGTGGAGTTTTCGGTTGGAATGAAAACCTGCAGCCTCTCGGTCCTCCATGGCACTGTTCATGTAGAGAGAGCATTGTGCAGTACCCCTTAATGTCACTGCATTGCTGTACTTATGGGTAAGGTCAAGAGGTACAAATTCCAGCTGATATGACAGTGCCTGTCCGTACTGAGTGGTAGATGTGACTTAAATTTTTGCTCCCCAATAGCCCAGGTTCTTTTTGGCTACAGCTATGATGATTATTATTATTAGTCTACTAAACTTTCACATTTTTATTTAATGCACAATTGTTCAGTGGGTTCCTGGGCAAGGACATGAGTATGCTGATGATACAGCCCTTATTTAAGAAACCTAAACTGAATTATTTGAGATGTTAGACCTTGTCTTTAAATCAAGGTCAAGGTGACTTTTACTGTCTCCTCTTGGAGAAATTTGTTTTGAACGAAAAGGGAATTACTGCCTAATGACAGACATTACACCTACAACACTGATCTGGATTAAAATATAAAATATAAATAAGTGCAAAATAGCAATATACAAAGTTCACATTAAAATTGCCCACTCTATCGTTCAGTCCAGTTGTGGCAGAGGGGATATGTGCGTGAGTGTGTGACTGAATTCAGGAGGAGTTGAACAGTCTTACTGCTGTGGGGACGAAGGATCTCCTGAATCGTTCAGTTCTGCAGCGCAGTGAGAGGAGCCGACTGCTGCAACTGCTCCCCTGTTGCTCCAGGAGGCTGTGGAGAGGGTGTCTGCCATTGTCCATTATAGCTTTCAGTTTGTTCAGTGTGCCCCTCTCCACCACAGATCTTAGTGGTTCCAGTCTCCTGCCCAGTGTTGAGCCTGCTTTTTTGACCAGCTTGTCCAATTGCTTGGTGTTTTTGTCTGTAAGGCTGTCTCCCCAGCACACTGCAGAAAAGAAGAGTGCACTGGCCACCACCGTGTGATAGAACATGGTGATCATCTCTACACACTCATCAAGGACCTCAATGCTCGCAGGAAGAACAGACAGCTCTGCCGCTTCCTGTACATCACATTACATCAGGGGGGTCAGACTAATATTAGGTAGTAGGCCAGAATTGTTCAAATGAGATCTCATGGAGACTGGATTATTTTTTTTCACATGGATATTTTTGGCTACACTGTAAAAAATGTTTGTAGAAAATACAGTAAAAAACTGTCAAATAGCAACAGTAAAAGACCATAAAATATAAAATGGTAAATTACCGTAGTATACACATGAAATTACCCTAAACCAAGAAACAGTACATTACTTTAATTTTTACTGTCATGGCATGTAGAAAACACACCAGTTTACTGTAAAAACATATATTTGAGGTAAAATTGATGGGAAAATACCATAATTTCAAAAGCATGTAATTACCCTAAAATTCACGGTGTTATTCTGTTTTATTTACAGTAAAAAACCTTACACCACTCAGCAAAAACATACCTTAATTTCTGCATAAACAAGATGTCAAAAATATGGTATGTGTTTATTAAATAATGTTAAGTTCAAGGTAAAATGTATATGTTTAATGTAATATAATGTCTCTATAAATCTAATTTGACACTTAAAGGTCCAGTATGTAATAACTGTCTGGATTTAAAGGGATTTATGCTATTGGAAGAAATGCAATATGATATTTATAAGTGTGTTAATTGTGTCCATTAGTGTAAATCAGCTGAAAATAAGAATTGTTGTGTTTTCATTACCTTAGAATGATCCCTTTATGTCTACAGAATGGCTCCCCTTCTAAGGAGTCTATGTTGCACCGCCATATTTCTAAAAAATGCTTGCTCTAGGGATGGCTTTTTGCGTTTTTCATGACCGTTAGCACCCAATTCTTTTGTTGAAAACCCAAGAACAAACCGGAGTAAATCTTCAGTTCTCAGATGAAATATTTATTATGGTCACATATTAAATAAGGCAGTGCTGGGCTCAAGGTGACAGAGCTGTCGCAGGATCTCTGTCAGATTGAGCCCCGATATTAGGTAATGATACACATTTATGTTCTTGGGCTGGGCCTGCCCCGTACAGAGGTTGGACTTTCACGCAACTAAGTATAATTAGCCAGTTACCTGGACATGGACAGGCCAAGGTCTTGTGGCTGTGAGTATTGCTGTATCTGTTGTGGGATTAACAATGTTTGGCTCAGTGTGTGTAGCCTTCACATGGGAAACACTTATCATCTCTGCTTGGCCTTGATTTGGACCTGTTATTGTTTGGTCTGAGCTAGCAGGTTCAGGTTGAGACATGTGGTGTCGGATAGCTTCTAACCATTGCTCGTGCCTCAGTGTAGGGAGGGGGCGAGGCTGTGCGTGCCGGAGCAATCTCAGCTGCTTTTGGTGAGAATGTTTTGTCTTTAGGATCGGTAATTGTTTTTGGTAAGGATGTGTTATCTCTAAGCATGGTACAGTACGTCTCCGGAAAAGTTAGGGTCTTAACTGGCACCTGGTGTTTTGGTTGTGCAGAGGACAAGGCCTGAATAGAGAATTTAACTTCTGCCATAAAACACTGTCAAGTAGTCAGAAATGTTTCTGTCTTAAAAAAAAAAAAAAAAAATCATTAACACTAATAAATAATTTTGAGTAATAGAGTGATATACAATGAACACACAATGTAAGCGATGCTAATTATGAATGTGAAACTGTGTTTTTAAGTGTTAAAAAATAACAGGTTATCAGGCTGATGAATGCCAATTTTAATGAGAAGGTTTATACATTGTTGCTTTATTTATTCATTTATTTTTATCCTAGTTATTATTAATTTATTTATTTTGTTTGAATACTTATTCTCACAGATTTGCACATGTATAAGTTATATATAAGGTATCGCTGCTGGGAAACCATTACTTCAACTGATTCACTGACAATTGAGAGTTGAGAGTTAAAAGTTGTATGTCTAATGAATGATTGTTGGATTTGTTGTGCTTTTATTCCTGTTGCCTACTTTTCTGCCAGAGATTGTCTGCAATCTCTGGCCCGATGTCCTTGCTTTCTACATACATAGTATCCTTCATCTCTACTTGCTGCTCCTTTGTCACTGAGGAGAAAAGCCTGCCCCTTTATCTTTTGTTAGGTTTGTGATTTTGCTGTGTTTTTCTCTTTTACACTACTTTATGTTTTATTGTCGTTCATCTATTTGTCAGTGATGCTGTTGTCTCCTTTTTTGTAGGCTTGTAGGTTAACTAAAAAAATCCCTGTTCTAATCTATTCCAATGCCCCCCATTACAGAACTAGGCTACTTGAGATCTGTGTCAGCGCAGGAATTCTTGACCAGTCTCAACTGTTCGATACACTGCCACAGGCACAGTCAAAACATCAATCAAGTAGGAAACCATCCCACATTGGTATGAAAAATAACAAACTTTCCCTGTGTTCTTATAGAAATATAGGCCTACTGTCTACAAAAATACAGGAAACTTCACTCCAAGTGGCATCGGACCCAGTCCGGCATCGCTCCAAGCGGCATCAGGACGTCTCCCAGCATCGGACTATTTGGCAATAGGCTAATCCGGCATCGCTCTAAGTGGAACTCCAGCATCCTATAAAACTTTAAGATTTAACTAATTTAAACTAGACTAGGACACTTATTCACTTTCCCTCACACGAGTCTATGTACTTTACATGTGACTATTCAGTTGATAACACAACTCAAAAAGCCTGAACAAGTGAGGAGCGGTTTTATACTGTGAGCTACTAGGACTCAAGGAAGAGTCAAAAAGATATACAAGGACAACCAAAAAAACACAACAGGCTTATTACCTGGTTCCTTAATATAATCAATATATGTAATTTGTGTGCATTCAGCGCACCCTAAAGCCTGTGAAACTTTGCTTTAAGTAGGTTTTCAAATAGGTGTTTTTCTCTCCCTCAATGCTCACAACAGATCTGTCTATCTTCAAATTACCTCAGAGGACGGACGGACCGACAGATGGAGGAAAAGAAAGACAGACAGACAGACAGACGGGGAGAAACGGTTGCGAAAGATAGATAGACTCCTCAATGCAAAGTGCATTTTGAACCGCCATTTCTACGCGCCCAGCACTGCTGTTCGGCGGGGATCCTCAAACAGGCTGTTCAACACCCCGAAAATTTCTTCTTGAGGTAAGCATCCAGTCTTGCAGTGAAAACTTTCTCGGAGCACCGTTTGGTTTTTATGCTAACGTTTGTTAGGTTAACTGTTAGCGCGAATTAACACGTTTTTTCCTGCAGTTTTGTGTTGACATTGCACTTGCGTGAACTAACAAGTTGTTTAAGGGTATTGCTAAGTTAACTCAATGCTTGGTCTTTTTAAGAGTCGAGTGAGGTGACTTTTTGTTTTCGATGTAATGTTTGAGGTTTTTGCGAAGAACTTTATAGTTAACAGCTAGTTCACGTTAGCTAACTTGACCCAAGGTTGTCTCTGGAAATGTTTAGCTGTAGTTTCTGTCGCATGTCGGTTCAGACATTGAGGTGCTCTGTGCTTCAGTTCAGACTTCACAGAAACGAACCACGTTGTTTATTTAAGTGTTTAGCAGACTGTTGCAAGCATACGTTTTGTAGATATGAAGCGTTCAAGGCTAATTTTTTTTTTTTTTTTTTTTTTACCAGAGGCATGCTGGGTCTGCCTCTCTCCGGACGGCTGCCGCCCAGACGCGTGTTGCCGCGTAAAAATGTGCAATGGCGCTGTGGTCAACGCCAGTGTCAAGGTATTAAAGACCTAACGGCTCATTTGAAGGAGCATCTAGTGGAAGGACGCGCCGTGAGTTGTCCAGTGAGAAGGGTGCTCAACTATTTTCAATGTTAAATCCTCACTTACCGCCCACATGTCATGGAAACACAGGGACTTTTCAGACAGCGCTGTCAGGGACTTGTATAGAGAATCTGGCCCTCAGTCATCATCTGTTCCAACTGAGTCAGATGACTTCCCAGATAGCAAAATTTGATTGAAACAATGTTGAAATGTGGTCAGGCAGAAACATTGAATCAACATTGAAGGCCGACATTGAAATTGTACAAAAAGTGTCCTCTCAGTTTTACATTGAATCAATGTTGGATTTTCAACCACAGCTGACACTGAATCAGTGTTGTTTCAACCATTATCTAAATGGCAATCTACATTAAAATTTTATTTGATTATACATTGAAACAATGTTACTGAATCAATATGGATTCAACCATCATCTGATAGTAATCTACGAGGAGCATACGTTTTGTTTGTCTTGATGCCTCCCTCCCGGTATGGAGCATCTCGCAGCCACTTCTTCACTACATCATTAGGCCCTCAAGTGTATGAGGCAGGTACAGATGAATGTGATATGGACATGTCAGAAGATTTAAGTGATCTTTTCCTCAGAAATATAGGCCCAAGTTTATTCTACTTGAAATTGCAGGGGCGGTTTCTGCTACCTGCTTCGACCATACAGAACATTGTTGAGGAGATGCAAAACATCCATGATTTGGGTCAGACATATACTTTGAGCAAACTTAATTCACTGTTAAAAAAAACAAAACAAACAAACAAAAAAAAACATCATTATTAGATGAGGATAACAAAATTTGTGAGTCTGTCAGGGGATCTGATCTTTTCTCTGCATGCCTTACAGGGCCAATGAGGACGGCATACTCACGAGCCCAGTCTTTCAAAACAATGTTCAACTATGTGGAGCCTAAGAAAACATTTTTAAGAAGAGATGAGAACAGGATGGTAGAACCATCCTGAAGAATGTTTCTTCTTCTTCCACTGTCATTAATATGATGATACTAGCAGAGCAGATACATGCATTCATGTTAATAAAACTGTTTCTGAAGAACATTTGAACCTTTGAGTGCTTTTGTGACACTTAGGAGCACGTTGACGGCTGTTGGAATTGCTGAGCTCTGTGGGTCTCCTTTACAGTAAGTAAACTGAATCCATGTCTAACAAATACTTTTAAGTGTTCAGACTTTTAATTATCTGTGCACAATGATCTTGTATAAATTATCTTGTGTTCATATCAAATGTCATTCCTGACACCTTTCAGGCTTTGTATTCAAACTGAGTGGTCCGTCTGGACGGAGCAACATGCTGGTAAGATTCTCATCCATCCAAATGCCAAAAGTGATCTGTTTTTGTTTTCAACTTATTTTTTTTTTTCTTGCATTTCTGTTTCATTGAACAGGAGCAGTAAAGATGGACAGGAGGCAGTAGAGTTCTCATCGGGCCTGAAAATTAAGACCCGACCCGACCCGGGCCGGACTGGGCCAGCCCGAGGCCCGACCCGACCCGACTAATTAGCCAAACTTTAGGCCCGACAGCCCGATAAAGCCCGAAAAAAAAAAAAAAAATCGCCAAATTCGCCATTATTTAGCAGCGCCGGTCGGCCCTATCAGTTGGCATCAAGCGGCACCATCAGTCGGCATCAGGCAACTCACCTGTTAGATCCAGCAGACCTGACCGGGTGGGCGCGGTATCGGTGCCGCGGCCGGCCCGCCTGATGGTGCCGCGGCATGTGCGGGTCAATACGGTAGTCTAGAAAACTGGCGATTTTTTTTCCCGTGCGCCCCCAGTTGCACTGCCCATAGCAAAAACCGTCCCTGCTGCCGAGTCTGCCAGCACAGCGGGATACTGCTGCAACTCTCTCTCACTTGTTTGCGCTGCGCTCGCACAGCTGGTTGTCTGTCTGTCACTGAAAGTTTAGCCTCCAAATCCAATCCAGTCTCTCACTCTCTCCACCAGTCACATAAAAATGAAACGTCATAATCAATAACACAACACATAATTCTATTTTTTTATTTAAAAAAAAAAAAAAAATCCCCCACAGAACCCGAAGCCCGACCCGACCCGCCCAATTCACGTAAATTTTAGGCCCGACCCGACCCGAAAATGTCGGGTCGGGTCGGGTCGGGTCGGGTTCGGGCAGAATATGAGAACTCTAGGAGGCAGTGGAGAGAGGGGATGAAGAGAGGATGAGAGTGCAGTTTTTGATCTTAAGTACTGCATTAATCTAAGCATTGCATAATCTCATGTAATTTCAACTCCCTTTCCCCATATCCCTCCCTTTCTTCAGTTGTTTTGGGCCTTTTCAATATTTGATCACTGTGTAATAAATGTTTTACATCTTAGTGGTATTAAGTACTTGAATGTAATGTAGAATTTTTTTCCCTTATGGAAACGTGGCTCAAACCAACAGATTGCTGCTCCTTACTTGCTTTGTTCACTTAGCTCCATTTTAAGTGCCCTAACGACTGCAAACACCGGGGCTAATGTTTAGCTTGTAAGAATCTTGTCTGTTCTGTCACTTTTAATTCTGTTTTTTTTTTTTTTTTTTTCATGAGATTTCAGCATTTGCGATGATTCCACCTAACTCCCTAGTCATACAGTTTTAACACTATATAATTATTTAACTTTCTCCTCAGCAAGGTGCAACTGGAGATCGCAAGGCTGCCAACTTTACAGCAATGCGGTTGGTCAGCAGTTTGATTCATCATCGGCGTTATCAGCTCTCAGCTTCAGTAAGTACACATAATTAATAGGGTTGGCTGGTATTTCAGTCAAATGTTTTTTGTTTGTTTTCCCCCATACCTGTAAAATCCTTTGATGTTCACATCAATACTTATGTCTCATTTTATCCTTTTTTTCCCTAGTTTTGTTTTATTGAATATTTTGTGATTGTGTTTTTTTTTTTTTTTTTTTTTTTTAATTATTTTTGTTGTGAGAAACACTTAGCTGTGTAAGTATTATATAAATAGTTCTGTTGCTGTTATTATTGTTAATAATGTTTTCTTTGTTGTGTTTTTGCTGGCTGCAGAAAGGATCATGTCAATCCACAGCGCACACCCGATGGACTACTTTTGAGTCTTCAAACAGAAATTATGACAGCATCTGTTAAAAGTGCCTGTTTCCTGAACTGTTTTTATGAGACTCCATCCCACCTGTCTTCAGTGATGTCTGGACTCAGTGACTTGGACACCAGCCTTGTCATGGCTAATTAAAGGTAAGTAGTGGTATAGTTTAATGTAGCAAATAATGGAAAGATGCAAGCACAAGCAAGTACTCACACTTCTCTCAATCGATCTTCCTCAGGTGTACGGTATGCGCCAACCGCTACATACATACGTACATGTAAGAAAAAAGCACTTTGGGACATAGTTGTTTCAAACAGACTTGCAAATAAAAACAACCTGAGTACAAAAAGCACAAAGAAGTGGCTTTGACATTGCTGCAACTAACAGAAAAAAAAAAAAAATTAAAGTTCTGGAAAAAGTGATGGTAACATTATGTACACATAACTTTATGTCAGTGATAATAGCTAAGTTATGTCTTTGTTTGTTTCTTGTCTTTGTTTCTTGTAACTGAATAATCACAAGTGTGGCCAAAGAAGTGTTTGCAATTTACAGCGTAAAAAGGCAGAACATTTAGATGTGATTATAGACAATACTATAATATGGTTTCTGATGTTTATATGTTTGATATCTCTAATATCCTTGTTTAGGTCTATATCTGGAAACTAGACTGTAATTAACATTATTTACAGATGACTTAGGGCCCGTATATAAAATGAACAACTGATCTCTTGCAGTTATGTATCTACATTATTTTACCAGCTGCTGTATGCCCCAGATTATAACCATTTCAGTCTGTCACCAGTTTAAAAATCCTTAAAGCCGACTACAATCAGTTTTTGGCAAACAATCAGTTTTTGGCGCCACATTTTTCCATCACATGATCATCATCACATGAGTGCCTTGGGATCTTCTTATAGTGATGTCAGTGCCATTGAATATTCATAATTATCAACTGTCCTAGGTGAAGCCATCTAATGAGAATTGATTGGTCAGAAGGTGGTGCTTTTATACACGTTGATCTCTTATCTGAAACATAACCCGTGCTGCAGCAGGTTAGGTTTTCAGCACCAAAGCACCAAAATTATGAAAATGACCTGCACAATTATATTCCAGAGTTCTAATTTCTTCTATATATTTAACCCTCATGTACTATTAGAATCTGACAGCTTCTGGATGACAGTGGCCCTGAGGCTGTGATTGGTGTAAACAGCTCATTCACCTCATCCTCATCTGATGACCAGTCATAATTCAGTTCAAATGTTATGTTTTGAAAGAAATCCATATTTTAACCTGGTAGATTGGCTGCGACTGAATGAATTAATGTTACAGTGTATCTGCTGATCGGTTGATCTGTTGATTAGATTTCACAACAGAAGGCTGTGTTTTTAATCTCTGTCTAACTCTGCTAAAGCACTGCAACAATCTAACTTTGGCTTTGTTTCTGCTATCTGGCTGCAGAGATGATCATGCCAGTCCACAGTGAACACCTGATGGACGTGTGACTCCTAAAGCAGAGGCAATGACAGCACATACTTCAAGTTCCAGTTTCTTGAACATTATGTCCTTGTGAGGCTGTCCCATTTTGAGCGCCCTCTGTTTTTTGCAGTATAATGTTGGAACCTTGCAATAAAATACTGTAATATATCATACAGTTGTACTGTGTTTATCACTGAGATTGACTGTAATTAGGTTTACAGTCTACTGTTTGTAAAATAGTTTACCGTAAACAGGTTTATACTACAACAGCAATTCAGTGTTCCCAGGATATCTGTCCCTCCAATGCTGAAATGGTTTCGGCCCTGATTCAAGTCAATGAAATTAGTATCTACCAATCAATGAGACTGCATGTTTGCTCAACTAACATAATGCACCAAAGGTCAGTGCAGCAACTAGCCTGTTGGTGTTAATTTACCTCATGCTGATGGATAGTTTGTCATGAATTTATCAAATTATCATAAAAACCTCCTCTTATTACATATAGTTGATAATAATGTGATGTAAATATTTATTTTAAAATATGTTTGATGTTTTTCTTCCACTTTCCCTCCAAGACAACCGGGGGCCAGATGAGATGTGGTCACGGGCCTCATTTGGCCCCCAGGCCATATCTTTGACATCTCTGACTTAGACTTTGTAAGCATGTATTTTTATGGGCATGAACAGGCCAATACAAGGAAAAGTGTGTTCCGCAAAAATCTATTTTATAACCATAAATGTGCCTCACAGCCAATATTATTCTCTTCTATTCCTCAAAGGAGTTAGACAGATAGATCCACGGTATACACCAGGGGTCACCAATCATGTGCCATGGAGGGCCGAGATGCTGCAGGTTTTCATTCCAACCAAGACCTCCACCAGGTGATTTCATTGATTAGCTCCTCCTTTCTGATACAAGGTGAGGTGATCAGTGAAATCACCTGGTGGAGTTCTTGGTTGGAATGAAAACCTGCAGCCTCTCGGCCCTCCATGGCACATGATTGGTGACCCCTGCGGTAAATAGTAGGTCAATGCAATAGTAATTTTCTTCAAGATTTCTTGTAAATAAGGGCATTTTTTAGAACAAAATTCAACCTTGTGCTCAAAGCGGAACAGTAACAATGCTTGACCCTCATTGGCCATCACTAGTTCCTTGATTTAAAATAAGATAGATGCAACAGAATGGGGGCTTTCCATTTCACTGTTGTGTCTGCTGCAGTTGTGATGAGTGAGCCTGAAACTGTCTGTGAGAAAATCTTTGATCTCCCATAGGAGAGAGATTCACAGTATATTCAATGTCTAGTTTTAGTTTCTCTTGGCCTCCTCTGCAATTTCGAAACAAAAGTAAGTCTGACAGTTGGGAGGTTTGTAGCGGAGCAGGGCCTGTCTTAACCACTGGACAGCAGCGGCTCATTTTAACCACTTGAGGGCGTGCTGAGGCAGGGTTACCGAGATAAACAGGGCAGCTGCACATCTGTGCTCAGATACTGACAGCATGACTGGCCATCATTGTGTTTCAGCTCTTTAGCACTAAATTCTGTAGTTTACAACTCAGACGTGTTTTATTTGTGGAGTTAGCCTACTCTAAGAGGAATAATTTTTAGCCCAGGTCAGGTTTAAGCTCATTTATTAAACTCGTGTGTGCGTGTGCGTGTGCGTGTGCGTGTGTGTGTGTGTGTGTGTGTGTGTGTGTGTGTGTGTGTGAGAGAGAGAGCTTTACTCGCCACCCTGAATAGCCTTCTTTTAGGACTATGTACGGGAAATTATAAAATATGTCATGAGTTGATTATGTAGTCTCAGCTATTTTCGAGGATGCTGAATGACATAAGGCTGCCCTCTGGCGCTTCAAAACATTAATTCAACTCAGGTTTCCATTGTGGAATATATTTGTGTATCAGGGTTTTTCAAGCAAGACACCTCTGATTTAAAAAAAAAAAAATCACCATAGGATCGGGGTAATTAAGAATTATTGTAAGAGGTAGAATATTAGGCTGTGTTTGTCCCATAAAAAGATGAATGGAGATTGAATTCAATTTCAATGGTCTGTCCCTGCTCTGAGCGTTGATTCAGCAGTCAACACGTTCTCAGAACCAGAGTAAGATGCGCTCATGATTGTAGGCGAGGTGACTGGGAGCCCACGACGAAGCCTGTAATTTCCCGGCTCCTGTTTGCGACGTGCAGCCGTGGCTATCGGTGTAACAGCCGCCGACCTGCCTTTTTGCATCGTGGCCTGGTCTAGACTGTGTGATTTATCGCCTCTTGTGCTCCTTCACACCCGGAATCAAGATGCCTCTGTTTACTGATGCAGAGTCCCCACCACAGTTACCATGGAAACCCGAGAATCTGGCACCAGCCGAGCTGAGAGTGTCGGGTTCGTTTCCGCACGGTTAACACATGCAAGAAAACACTGATCACACCTCCGAGAGGCGCACATTTGCTTCAGAGTATCAAAATCATTGTTTATTTATTCATAGTTTAGTTCACAAAACACAGGAAGATATAAAATAATTTTAATAGATTTGACCATTATTCGGATTTTGTATGATCACCAGCATACATCAAGCATAACTAGGTCATAACAGTACAATAATATAACAATATGATTGGGCAATAATGACCTTGAACATTTACTTGCCTTTATTTATCAAAAGTGTGTGAACCTGTACGACATATCTGTTACACATATAGGCCTGTGTTATTCAGACTTAAATTGCTGTTGTTACTCTTTTCCAGTCAGTGCATGATGAAGCATGCACTGACTGGAAATGAGTACATCATTTTGTTAAGCAGTGTCTTCTACTGTCAGCGCCAGTTTGTGCAGTCACTGTGTTATATCTCAGCTATGGCGGGCAGCATGCAGGCTCGGACACGGGCCTCCCTCCAAGCCGACCTGCACTCTGAGATCCACTGGGAGATCAGGGAGTGTTTGACCGCGGGATACAGTCTCTCCACCTCTGTGTCTCTGTCTTCGCGACTTCCTCTCATGGCTTGAGGCTTGGGCACGGCGCGTTTTGGGGAGATATTAGGAGCTGTGGTGCCATGCAGCTCGGGGCAGCTGCTCTTGCGCTGGCGCGGAAGATCCGGGCTGGAGGCGCGTGGGACGCTGTGCGCCCTGGAGCGGCCCTGCGCCTCCCATACACCCCCATAGCGCCTCATGAACCTGCCCTCTGCAAGACCCCTCATCGCGTTTCCTGACTGGCAGGTGGCGAGGCCTGCAGGGTAGTCCTGGTGTCCGTAGAGATACTCAAGAGGGTCGGAGTTGCCATGGCAGCCCATCACCGGCTCACCGGTGACTTCCTTCCTCTCTTCTTGCTGCGCACCAACGGCACGACGTGTCTCCTCTCGGTGGTCCGTGTCAGTTGCTGCTTCGCTCCCGCCGAGCCGGGGCAGCCGCAGCCTCTGGTGCAGGGAGTCCTGCTGGCGGGTTCCGGTGCTGTCGGGAGAAGTGTCCCGGCTGGGAAAAGTGGGGTGCGCCAGGTGGCAGATGGAGAGGAAATAGTCCTCCGAGGAGACGGACTGGCCGTGGGCAGCAGTGTGGAGTGCGTTGGCCTGGTTCATATCCCTCAGCGTTTCCTCGGTGCCCTCTCTAATGGTGGGCAGGAGGAGTCCTCTCTTGAACAGCAGTCTGGACCGGGGCCGCATAGCTGGGAGTAAGAGAGGGAGAGTGTACAAACTATTAAGGACTGTGATGTTTGGCACTAAATTCACGAGTGAAAGCTGTATTGTGAGTATTATAAACCAATGACTGATTAGTGTATTGTAATGCCCTGGGAAGCCACATGACACTGGGAATAGGGACCATGATTGGCTGTTACTGTCACAGTCCAATTCAAAGGATGCACACTGAATTTGACTGGAGGGCATTTAGGTATACACCCAGATGAATGCATTTATTCTCAACCACAGTTTCCAACTTCGTAGAAATCAGATGTGCATCACTACATCCTTGCTCCACCCATCCAAACAAATAGCTTATGGAGATCAATAACTGAGAATGTCACAAAACATTTGCTCAAATATTATGTATCCAATTCGAGGACCAAACACAGCCTTTATTTATTCAACGCTTTTGACCCTAAGTGGCCATTCTTTTGATTAAAATAGCCTATGTCCTGTGTAAAAATGATTCATACACAAATATGAACTTTACATGAAAAATGCCTCCCCAAAATGGCTTTCATTAAAAAATAAAACAAGGATATCTAAAACCACCAAACTGATTACAGAGTAGAAGATGACATGAAGAGAGTCAGCTGCATCATTACTTTATTCGGGCATATTGTATCTGCATCATGAGTCCTTTCGAATGAGTTTTATCAAATGGGGGAAAATACAAATATATTCAAAGACAACTACACCAACAACATAACAACACATGCTATTTTTATTTACTATTTTTATTGCAGGCAAACAGGTACTCGACCTCCCGCACTGGACAGTGAAAACAACTGTTTTGCACTTTGGTTTTTGTTTGCTTTTAGCTCCCAGGCTCAGGGCTGTCTTGAAGCATGCGATCCTCTGAGCTGCTGACGTGCTCGCCCGGAGGAGGAGGGGGCGGGCTCACGCAGGTGTATTTGTGTTGATATCACTGGATGCTGCAGTGCATGTTGGGCCTTGTAGTCGTAGGCAATATGTAACTGGGCCAGTACTCGAAAACTAAAAGTGATATATACATAGGCTACATGTGTGCCAAGGACCTGATTTGGCTCGCGGGCTTTGAGTTTGACATATGTGGATTAAAGTGTCCATTACGCCAATTTAATGTCTAGCTATTTATTAAAATGAGTTAGTTTTGCACATATCTTAATATCAATCCATATCAATAATCTCGACATGTTCACATGGATAATTAGGGCTATCCCGAAAAAGAGGTTTTGAATTTCAAGTGACTTCCAGGTTAAATAGCCTAAAGGATAAATTTATTACAAATGAAGTCTGTTTTGGTCTGTTTGCATACAGTATCACTAATTTTATCTAACATGAAGCATACGCCTCTTTTCCCTTTTCCTCATTCTGTAATTCATTTCAGACACTCTCCCTTGCTTACTTTGGAGTGGCAGTGTAAACAGTCTAAAATACAAACAAACCCCAGCGAAACGCAGCAAGGCAACATAAATAAACGGGCATTTTAAATGCCTTACCAGTCAAGCGAAGCCACAGAATGTGTCAGCCTATATTTTCTTATGTAACCCATATTGTTATAACCCTGAGTGCAGCCCGCAATATATTTCGGCTCTGACCTCCATGCCAAAAATAGCCCCAGCCAAACCAAAAAGCCAGCCTCTCCCAGTTTCTTCCAAGGTGTAGCCGTTGCTAAATATAGAACCACACCTTTGGTATACACTTACTAAAAATGGTGCCAGAGCAGCAGCTCGGAGGTGAAGCATAGAATAGGCACCCTGTATAATCTCACCTCTTTCATTTTCAATATTAATAATGTAAGTTTTTTTTTTTTTTTCTCCACAGCTGGCTTCCCCACTCACCTGCTTGTGGTTGGTCTTTGTCCAATTTAGTCTTCTGTATTCTTCTCTGCTCTTGCAGTTGCAGATGTTAATCTTCAGTGATACAGCTGTGCATAGCTTTGTGGATCTTATTTGTGATGGTGTGTGTGTCTTCGGCCAGTGGTGATGCTTCCCCTTGAGTGGGCTCTGTAGCTTCAACTGTCTCTGTCCAGAACCAGCAGTAGAATGCAGATTTATCTGCTCCTCACATCCCTCCTCCCTCCCTCCCTCTCTCTCTCTCTCTCTCTTACTCTCTCTCTCTCTCTCCCTCCCTCTAGCTTGCTCTTGGTTTGCCCTCCTTCCCTGTTTCCAAAAATAGACACACCATCCATTTCCTCAACCTGAGCACTGTCATTGGCTAGCTGTATTGATGGAGAGAGAAGGAGAAAGGGAAGGAGAGAGAGCACAGAAAAAAAGAGGAATAAGAAATGGATAAAGAGGGAGCAAAAGAGGGAGCGAGTATAGGAAAGAAAAACATTTTTTTTTTTCATGAGGTGCCAGTTTGATGAAAACACAATAACCAGCGCTGTTTTTGATAAATCCATCTAAAGGGTAATCATTGGGCAGATACACAAATGGATTCAGTCATGCCAATGGAAAACTGTATTGTGGAGATGCTGAAAACATGTTTTGATCCTATTGCTTAAAGCATGTAATGTGCATCATGCAGATAAGACTTACATGCATGTGAGAGCCTTGCACATGTACACTTGCTTGTGTGTGAGTGTGTGTGTGTGTGTGTGTGCAAAACACATTATTCATAGGATCCCAGGGCTTTAGAAGTGTTTTACCACAGGCCTCATATAGCCTCAGCCACAGCCAAACAATCTCCCTCTGTTTCTGTTATGAATGGATTTTTCACTTTTTAATCACACCTACACAAGCAAGACTGTAATTGACATGAGATGATCCTGAGACACCTGTGTCTTTCCCATGCAGTTTTTTTTTTTTTTTGTCTTTTCAGTTTAAGTTTTTTAGTATTTCAGTCTAATAAGAGACTTGAAGATTGCCTGGCAGGCATGACCGCCAGTAAAGACCATGCTAATTGGTTTTAACTGCCTCCATCACAAAACAAGGGCCTGTGCTTCTAGGTCAGATATGTTTAAAAAATGCAACGATAAAGAGGAGATTGTTTTTAAACCCCAAGAGAGTGTTTTATGACTTGTACGTTACCAGGAAGAATCTCTTTCCCAGCTTTATGGGAAAATAATTGAAAGGGGACGGGCGATTGCATAAACACTTAGAAATGCTCAAATGGCAGTTCAATGCCTTGCTCAAGGGTTAAGCTTTGATGACTGTTATAAACAGAGATAGAAGGTAATAGGGTGGAGAGCAGCGGTTGTTCATTTCCTCTGCTCAGATTTTTTGTCCTGGTTTGAAACTGTTACTTTTCACTGGGAATTTCTCCTCAGGAAACCTCAGGCCAGAAGCTGAGGGCATGATTTGCGTAGATGTCATGAGTTGACTGAGACATTTACTTGAATGAATTTATTATTGAATTATAAAAGTGAATAAAAATGGATTTCAGAATGGACAAAAATCCATTATGCAATTTTTTCCCCATGCTACACATACAAAGGCCTCTTAAGTTGTAACGTCATAACAGGGTTATGAAGCAGGGTCAAATATTATGAAATAATCATATTTGTCAATAAATATGATCCTCTTAAAGGGGCAATTTTCCAGATACAATTTCTGACAGTTGATGAAATATTATTTCATTTTTGAATGTTTAATTCAAATAGAGTCCACACATCAGTATGCTCCATGCTCCCTTTATTAGACTTTATACGAGCCTTCTAAAAGGGAGAATACATATTTCACAAAACTGTTGTAATATTTATGAATCTTTTCAATGCTGCTTAAAAAAATAAATCTCACCTTGAAAATATTTTATTTTATCTTTGGATTTTGGGCTTTTTAAATCGCTTTTGCCTCCTAAAATGCAACGTAGAGAGAATTTGTGGATTTATAAGGAAAACAAGAGATTATTTTAAGCCATGTATTATCATTCTAATGAAAAACTGGAACCTGCATCGATAATATTTTCTATTTCTATATTAAGTATCTAAGTATTTTTTTTACCAATGCAGATCAGATATATATGTGTGTGTGCCTTTCACTGAGTGTGTGTGTGTGTGTGTGTGTGTGTGTGTGTGTGCACGCGTGCGTGCGTGCGCATGTGTCCGTGCGTGTGTGTGTGTGTGTGTGTCCGTGTGTGTGTGTGTGTGTGTGTTGGGGGTAGAGTGACCCCCTGGTACAAACATACTCTACATCTTGGCCTTTGGATGGATGACTCACACCTTTGTTGCATTTCACCTAGAAAAAGCTACCGCGCTTTTTATAGATCTCTAATGGAGTAGTCACAAGGTACCAAAATTGCCTCAATGTGATTCATGCCACATACACACACACACACACACCACACACACACACAGAATTGCCATTCAAAGCACTTTTGCTTATTGCAATAAGATCAGAACTGAGATGCACGTGCAAGCATGAAGAATGAGGCACATGATGTTGTCCAGTTATAATCGTTATGGAGAAACACTGTAGAGCACTGCACTGACTGCTTTCACCAATTCACATTCAGCTAATGGCATACACTGTGGACAAAACCAAGTAGGCACCCATACTGAATAAATTACTTTAAGTACATTTGTGAGAGAGAAAACAAAGGTTACAATATTGTAACCCTAGTTTTATAAGCACAGGCGGAGCCCTCAACTGGACTCTTTGGGTAATACCTTCTCCTAGCTGACTGGAATTTGCATAAATACAGTTGGCCAAACATGATGACCTGCCTACTTTGTGCATAGTTTTCACAGTATATGATGCAGCATACCAAGCAGCCAGCATCTGTAACCCTTTTTAGTGAGTGATATAGGAGTGTTAGGGTCCATAGAGGGCTCCACCTGTGCTTACAGAACAAAGGTTACAATAAAACAACTATTGTTCTATCTCACACTGGTTCCATTAAGGTGTAAGGTATAAGGTGTAAAATAGGTGACACTCACACCTCCTTTTCATAAGTCCTGGGTCACCACAGCAAGCACAAAATCTGAAAAAGACCCTGTCATGTCCAAGAGAAAGAAGTGTATGAACGGACAGGACATAGACCACAATGCTGCTGTGTAGATTTCCTCAACACTCAATCCACTGAAAATAGTGACTGATACAACCATGGTGCACGTAGAGTGAGCATGGACCGTAGTTGGAGGGTCTCTTTCGGCCTGCCAATGGGTTTGGGGGATTCACTCATAAGGCCATTTGGAAGGCACTTCTAGGATCAGGCATCACTATCCCCATAGCACACAAACAATTGCTCAGTTCATCAGATGGGGGCCATGCAGGGACCGTATGGGGTGCAGGTGCGTATCAGCTGCATTCAGCTGGATTGTTTTTTTTTTTTTTTTTTTTTTTTTTTTTTTTACCAAAATGAATTCCTTATGTTCTTGGGAACAAAAGAGGAGTGTGATCACTTTGGTCACCATGAAGCAGCTTGCAGCTGGGGTGAACCGAAAGGGAACTCTCTTGGCTGAAGTCAGTGCAAGCAGCAGAGCTGTCTTGATTGACAGTGCCTTCAGAGAGGAGCGCTGCAGAGGCTTGTACGGCTACTTAGCCATGGCCTCAATCACAAACAGGAGTCCCCATGGGGAGGTGGAGGCACACATCACTGGGTGTTGTCTCCTAACCCCTGCAACAAGACCCCTGCAACAGGTCCACTTCTGACAGATTTGTCTCCTTGATCCCAATGAGCAGAACAGGATCTCAGAGAAACTGGAGAAAATAACCAGTGTCAGTGTTCAGCTATCAAACGGCTGTGTTGCCAGTCCACCTAAAACTGAGTTAAGAGGCAGGTGACTGGTTGCAGGGTGGCAGCCATGAAGCTGTGCCAATCTTTTTCAGCCTTCTCCACTACCAAAGCCTACATAAAGTGGAATTTGGCCCAAGGGTGGGGGATGGTTTGGGAATGATTTAGCTGGCAGCAGGATTTATGAATGCACTGTCACTGGCCGTCACAGCATGTCACAGCAACTGGTCAGTAATGATGATTATCTGTACCAATGCAGAGAGCGAGAGAGGGGAGGAAGAGGGGTATGAAGTTGCTCCTCTTAGGAAATGTACAATAAAAAAAAAACATTTACCACAAATAAATAAGCATCAGCATCAGAGACAGAAATAACATTGTCTACATTGCATACACTGGGAGGGGGGGCACAGACTCCATCAATGCACTGAGGAGAGCTGGAAATGACAGCCATTGGGTATTCCTCTCGCAGAGAGTTATATCTGTGCTTGCGGCTCTCCCCAGGCACGGCTAGCTGCCGTAGGGTCTGCCAGGGCCTCCTCTTCCAGCTTCTTCAGTGCTGGGTTGTCTCACAGCCAGCTGTGTGCCCAGCTGGAATATCTTATCCATACACTCCAGAATTTCTCTGTCCCAAGCTATCGAGGATGACCGCTTCCTGCTTGTTAACCGGCCTGTTGAACTCAGTATCGGATGGGCAGCAAATGCTTCCACTCCACTGCGATCCTCATCACTGCCTGGAGTCTCTGCGGACCAAGGGTGGTGGAGGGATCATGAACGACACCAAAGCTCTGTACACAAAGGAGATGTTGTCATCCTCTGGGAGTCTGCAGCTTCACCTCCATGGGGCATGGTGTTGATGGACATGGTGGAGAAATGATGGGTGCCATGGGATGGAGCACTTCCAGGTCAGTGTAGCCTTCATACGGCTTGCTGATGTACTGGAAAAAATTCTCACTGGTCGCCCTGTTCAGCAGACACCGCACAGGGGCGACTGCATGCCCAGCTTGATGATCAAGCCAGGGACAGGTGGAATGCTCCCGTTGTTTCTTGTCCCATTGCGACTCCATTCTGCTGGATATCTTGTCTCACTTCCTGTGAGATTGTTGTCTCACTGTTCCCTAAAGAGAGTTATGGATGCCAGCAGCTTGGTGCCTTACACACTGTGCATACAATATTCACCACATTCTGATTGGCCGATTTGTGCCAATTTCAATGAGCTAGTTGTGTGTGTGATTGGAGAGAGTATTACCCAAAGGGTCCGTGAGAGGGTAGAGCCTGTGTGAGATAAAACAGCAAACAAGGGATCATCTTGAGCTCCAATTTTGGTGGCAGCCATATTTTCCTGTGTGCGTGTGTGTGTGTATGTGTGTGTGTGTGTGTGGATGTTTGTTTACAGGGTATATCAGGTATATCAAAGGGATTACCAGTGGGTTACAGCTATTTGACAATGGCTCACAGAGCACCAAACTGCAGCTGGTAGGAACAGTACAGACAATCTGCCACTGTCAGGCCATACTCTTGGATGTCAAATTAAGATGTACTCATGAAAAAGTCCTCAATTACTTGGATTCACTATACAATTGTAAATGTCTTTTTTAATATTTTTTTTTCTGGTTCAGAACAGCAGCACTTTGCGCTGAAGAATGAAGAAATGGGGACGAGAGAGTTGAGTGTGGGTTACTGATGTCTATCAGCAAGCTACCAGTCAGTGAGATGTTGAAATAACCATGCTTTGAGGTTGGGGCTAATCAAAACGCCATCTGTCTTCTGAGAAATATCATTTCATAATATTTATTAGAAAAAAAATGTACGCATTCAAAATCGCAGATGAAATACTTGGATGAGCACAACTCCTTTAATGTATTTCTTAATGGGTTCCATAAGTAATGAGGATATGGAACATGCATATTTTGAGTGTTTTTGGAATACACGAGATAGTCAGATGAGCCAAACTTGGTATCTTTTATCCTCCTGCCTTGGAAAAAAAAAAAAAATCAGCTGATGATGACTCAGGGCATTGATAGCTGATGTTACATAAATGTGTGAAACTGCTCTCTGTTTTGATTGTTTGTATTTATATGTGCTTACATAAATGAGGACGAGAATAGGTTTCTCATTTCTCTGCTGCTCTATCCTTTTGTACCTTGTTTTTCACCGCAGACTCTTTATAAGATGGCCCCTTTCATTTCTGTGTCTTTTAAAGCCACCGCAGCATTTGTCTGAATGCATTAACTTCCTGTGCACTTGAGCCTTTACTTAAGGTCATAAAATATTCACTATCATCTACTATGTAAACATTCATGCTCATCTCCTTCCTGTAAGCCACAAAAAGGTATTATCTGAATTTAAGAGGACACAAGACCTTTAGCAGCCTCTTTATTTTCACAGCAATTGTCAGGCATACACTGAGCTCTTTGTCTCTGTCATCAAATTAATAAAGAGCTGATGTGTAGAATTATTGCCATGTTGTCTTAATTTGCTCAATTCCATACAGTATTCCTGTGGAGAATTTACAAGTAATTTAATGCTCTGATGTAACACCATTCTTGTTATTTAGAATCACTGAAATAATTCAACCACTAAATGAGGACAACAAAATTGTTGTTGACAGTCAGTCAAGCTCAGGGTAATTTCTTGGAAAAATGCCCCTCTGCACTGGCAGATGGAAAAGGCATCAGGGATTCAAGGGTTCAATTTCAAATGTCATGCTCAATTTTCCAGTTAGGATTTATCTCTCATCTACAGGAAATATGCTGCTCGTGGCACAAGGCTCCCTCCAGAGTTTGTTATTATTCCTTCATAGAAATGGTTCTATGTGACATATTGGAAATGCTAAATTCAAATCCTATTTGAATATGCTATTGAGTCTGCGGCTCAACAGCATTATTCCTTACAAAGTAATTCTCAGGCCATAACGCCCAGATGCAAAGCTGTATGCTGAGAATATCCAAGGACACAACAGGGGGCAGAGACATGGACACATGAAACAAACAGGGGAAAAACATTACACCATTACAGCAAATTTTCTATGTCAACGATCACATTAAATGTTAAATGTTATTCCACATTTAATGTCCACTCATTGCAAACCGACTAGTGCAGCAGCCCTCACACAAAACAGATGAATACAATTAGGTTCGCTTAGCATCTTACGATCAGAGCCAATGCTGTGATTTAACAACACAGTTATGTAGAGAGCAATTTACTTTGTGTGTCCTCTTGATCACCTGCACCGAGGCGATGACAGGAGTAGGTCAGACGATGAACACTGGTTGCCATGTGTAAGACAGTATCCAGTATCCTTAAGATTAAACTGAACTGCTGGTGTTACAAGCAGTCTTGGCTTAATTACTGAGTTGGAGTTGGATCTGTTTGTTGGGAGCTGCAGACCATCCTATGGATCCTTGAATCCTTAACTCTAGTTACTATAGTGCTGGAAAAACTCAAGAAGTGTTATTCTCAAGGAAAGGAGATAAGATGCATGTTTCAATATGTGGGGCAATGTGTCTGTCCTGCAGAAGAAAATAAAAATTGAATAATTTTGTTTGATGAGGAGCTGCTTTAAATCTTCATTACTGTAAGTGAAGCTCTGTTGTAGTTACTGTTGCTTGAGGTGGTGTTTCTCTTCCCGAAATTCGCCTGAATCAGTGGTGAAACTCTTACTTTTTTGCAGTTTCACCCTGATTTCGTTTAGTTTCCTTGTGTCAGCTGACAAACGAAGTTAATGGGCAAAGTTAAGTATTCATGATCAGGATCAGCCATTTTTGGACTAAAATCTGAAGCGTAGGATTGAAAGCAGAATAGCACCAAGTTTTAAGAATTTACATACGTACCTTTTTTTGGCCATTCCAGTCAATATTTGTAAACATACATAGCTCAACCATAATCAGATGCAATGTCTGTATGATTTGTGACCTGGAATAACTCCTTTAAGAATGAAGTCTGAGGCATTGACATGATGTTGCATTTTTAAAATTGATGACATTACAGTGTAGTGGTAATAGCAGTCACAAAATATAAAACATATCCTGATCCTCAGATATTCTAATTCTGACACAGTTACCATTTCTCTCAAAACAATGCCTCAAACAAATGCTTCACATATTTTTGTCACAGAGCTTGAAGAAAGGCAGTAAAAAAAAAAAAAAAAAAAAAGCTGGTTTAAGGCTTTTATGAAAATACAAGAGCTATGCCTCCCTCTACGGGCCAATAACGCAAGGGCCGTTATATTCATTTGTTGGACGATGGGGTTCAGTCTAGATCAAGAGACGATAAAGAACATCACTGTGCTAATTGTTGCTGAAGAAAACAAATCACTCAAAACTCACAATATGCAAAATACCACAGGCACTTGAACTTTAATAAATATTAAACATTAAGTTCTGTTTCATATGTACAGATATTGTACAGAGAGCAGCAGCTGCAAGTTAGACGTGTACGAAGAATAAAACTTTCAAAACAGAAAAAACTGGCCCTCAAAGCTTCAATTGTGATGCAGTTGATACAAAAGGGATTTTTATTTATATTTTGTAATTTTTTAATTTTTTTTTTCTTTTTAAAAATTTTACATAAGTGAACGCATGAGAACTCTTTCAGGGACATTGCTTTCAGCACCACTTACAAAAAAGCACCACACTTAACTTACATTTTGCTTATATAAAAGGAGAGATTTATCAAAATTATTTTTCTCTTCAATCTAGTTTTTTTTTTTTTTTACCTAGCTTCATGAAATATCAAAACAGCTTGTGTCATTTATGCCATTATCAAAATCAAACAAGCACCAAGTGTTTAGCAATGTCCCTCAAAAGTCGCCCAGATGTCATAACTTCCTGAGAGACAACAGATCCTGTGCAGTCAGACAACAGTTTGCTGCAGACAAGGAAACAGCTTAAGCAATCTAAGCTTCCAGAGTTAAATTACAGCCAAAGCACATCTTGGCATTATCATTTTATGGCATTACCACATTGCTTTCAAACCTCTGAAACCTCCACTTTGCTGTGTGTACGGTACCCTGATTCAGCATGCTGGGCATCGACAGGGAGCGTATACATGTCCAACTTGTCTGTCTGTTATTAGGGGGCTGAGAGGTATTCATATCTGATTGGGGAATGAGCTGCAGTCCTGGGCAGTGATATAATAATGGGTTGGGAGGAAGATTTTTTGATCCATAAGTGCTGAAAGGGATAATGCCGTTTCAGAAACCAAATTAAATTTGATCTTCAAATCATTAAATCATCATTGTTGCTATATGTCCCACATTCTCAAAAAAGATTGTGGTTGGTTTGGAGGGATAAAAGCTTACTTAGCTTTGTAAAGTGCTGGTCAAATTGGATGTATGGTTTCCATCACATCTGTTATCACTATTGTGCTTACACAGGCGAGACGATTTGCTTCAAATCTGCAACCGTTTAAGTCTGTACTCCAAAGGGGCTTTCTTGATTCAAAGCAACTGTACAAACATTTGGCCATGATTTTCTCTCACTGCAAGAGTCTTGATTGCCATGTTATTGATATGACAGAGAGTTTGTGTCTTTTTCTGGAAAGGCTGATTGAAAGCATCATGGCAGCTCATTGGGGTTTAAACAGGGTTTAAACAAGTCTATTAAGAAGACGTTCATCTCTATAAGAGAAATGAGAAGGCTTGGTTTATCATGCAGCCTGGCCTCTCTTCATCCTGAGGAGAAAGTTCCGCTTCTCCTCCAGAAGCTCCTGAATGCGTTTGTTCTTGGTTCTCTCCCGGAAGTTGATCCGGTGCCTTGGGATCAGGTTGTTCTGAGAGATGTCACTGTCCACACCAATGATCCTGCTGTATGAGATGTCAATGGAGTTGTTTTCACCGGTGTCCTCAGCTCCACTCTGAGGCCTTGTTGGTGAAGCAGTGGTTGTCTCTGTAAACGGGGCAATGGTAGTTGGGGGTTGGGTAGTGGCTGGGTCTGGGGTCGTGGAAATGGTCACACTGACAGGGATGTACTCAGGCAGGTCCAGCCAGGACGAGGCAATGAGATCTGTCACGTCGTCATTGTTGATGGTAGGAATCATCATGGTGAGGTCATCATCCAGCACCATGGTTCCACTGGTCACTGCCACGATGTCATAGGGCACTGTACTGTCATCACCACTGAGTATGGTCCCACTGCTTACTGTGGCATCGCCACTGCTGGCCACTGTGACATCACTGTATGGCATAGTTCCACTGGGCATTGTGATATCATCAAAGTAAATTTTTCCTGTGGGCGTTATGGTATCATCAAAAGTGAATGTGCCGGGAGTTGAGGCTAGAGGATCTGTGTTGTCAT